>NC_060190.1:82581960-82804460 GCF_021184085.1 Oncorhynchus gorbuscha
CACTGACACACCTATCAGACCACAGTCAGCCCACTGACACCCCTATCAGACCACAGTCAGCCCACTGACACCCCTATCAGACCACAGTCAGCCCACTGACACACCTATCAGACCACAGTCAGCCCACTGACACCCCTATCAGACCACAGTCAGCCCACTGACACCCTATCAGACCACAGTCAGCCCACTGACACACCTATCAGACCACAGTCAGCCCACTGACACACCCCACTATCAGACCACAGTCAGCCCACTGACACCCCTATCAGACCACAGTCAGCCCACTGACACCCCTATCAGACCACAGTCAGCCACTGACACCCTATCAGACCACAGTCAGCCCACTGACACCCCTATCAGACCACAGTCAGCCCACTGACACACCTATCAGACCACAGTCAGCCCACTGACACACCTATCAGACCACAGTCAGCCCACTGACACCCCTATCAGACCACAGTCAGCCCACTGACACCCTATCAGACCACAGACCCACTGACACCCCTATCAGACCACAGTCAGCCCACTGACACCCCTATCAGACCACAGTCAGCCCACTGACACCCCTATCAGACCACAGTCAGCCCACTGACACCCCTATCAGACCACAGTCAGCCCACTGACACCCCTATCAGACCACAGTCAGCCCACTGACACACCTATCAGACCACAGTCAGCCCACTGACACCCACTATCAGACCACAGTCAGACCACTGACACACCTATCAGACCACAGTCAGCCCACTGACACACCTATCAGACCACAGTCAGCCCACTGACACCCTATCAGACCACAGTCAGCCCACTGACACCCCTATCAGACCACAGTCAGCCCACTGACACACCCCTATCAGACCACAGTCAGCCCACTGACACCCTATCAGACCACAGTCAGCCCACTGACACACCTATCAGACCACAGTCAGCCCACTGACACCCCTATCAGACCACAGTCAGCCCACTGACACCCCTATCAGACCACAGTCAGCCCACTGACACACCTATCAGACCACAGTCAGCCCACTGACACACCTATCAGACCACAGTCAGCCCACTGACACCCTATCAGACCACAGTCAGCCCACTGACACCCCTATCAGACCACAGTCAGCCCACTGACACCCTATCAGACCACAGTCAGCCCACTGACACCCCTATCAGACCACAGTCAGCCCACTGACACACCTATCAGACCACAGTCAGCCCACTGACACCCCTATCAGACCACAGTCAGCCCACTGACACACCTATCAGACCACAGTCAGCCCACTGACACCCCTATCAGACCACAGTCAGCCCACTGACACCCCTATCAGACCACAGTCAGCCCACTGACACCCCTATCAGACCACAGTCAGCCCACTGACACCCCTATCAGACCACAGTCAGCCCACTGACACACCTATCAGACCACAGTCAGCCCACTGACACCCCTATCAGATCACAGTCAGCCCACTGACACCCTATCAGACCACAGTCAGCCCACTGACACACCTATCAGACCACAGTCAGCCCACTGACACCCCTATCAGACCACAGTCAGCCCACTGACACACCTATCAGACCACAGTCAGCCCACTGACACCCCTATCAGACCACAGTCAGCCCACTGACACCCCTATCAGACCACAGTCAGCCCACTGACACACCTATCAGACCACAGTCAGCCCACTGACACCCCTATCAGACCACAGTCAGCCCACTGACACACCTATCAGACCACAGTCAGACCACTGACACACCTATCAGACCACAGTCAGCCCACTGACACCCCTATCAGACCACAGTCAGCCCACTGACACACCTATCAGACCACAGTCAGCCCACTGACACACCCCTATCAGACCACAGTCAGCCCACTGACACACCTATCAGACCACAGTCAGCCCACTGACACCCCTATCAGACCACAGTCAGCCCACTGACACCCCTATCAGACCACAGTCAGCCCACTGACACACCTATCAGACCACAGTCAGCCCACTGACACCCCTATCAGACCACAGTCAGCCCACTGACACACCTATCAGATCACAGTCAGCCCACTGACACCCCTATCAGACCACAGTCAGCCCACTGACACACCTATCAGACCACAGTCAGCCCACTGACACCCCTATCAGACCACAGTCAGCCCACTGACACCCCTATCAGACCACAGTCAGCCCACTGACACCACTATCAGATCACAGTCAGCCCACTGACACCCCTATCAGATCACAGTCAGCCCACTGACACCCCTATCAGACCACAGTCAGCCACTGACACCCCTATCAGACCACAGTCAGCCCACTGACACCCTATCAGATCACAGTCAGCCCACTGACACCCCTATCAGACCACAGTCAGCCCACTGACACCCCTATCAGACCACAGTCAGCCCACTGACACCCTATCAGACCACAGTCAGCCCACTGACACCCCTATCAGACCACAGTCAGCCCACTGACACCCCTATCAGATCACAGTCAGCCCACTGACACCTATCAGACCACAGTCAGCCCACTGACACCCTATCAGACCACAGTCAGCCCACTGACACCCTATCAGACCACAGTCAGCCCACTGACACCCCTATTAGATCACAGTCAGCCCACTGACACCCCTATCAGACCACAGTCAGCCCACTGACACCCCTATCAGACCACAGTCAGCCCCCTACTGACACCCTATCAGACCACAGTCAGCCCACTGACACCCCTATCAGATCACAGTCAGCCCACTGACACCCCCTATCAGACCACAGTCAGCCCACTGACACCCCTATCAGACCACAGTCAGCCCACTGACACCCCTATCAGATCACAGTCAGCCCACTGACACCCTATCAGACCACAGTCAGCCCACTGACACACCTATCAGACCACAGTCAGCCCACTGACACCCCTATCAGACCACAGTCAGCCCACTGACACCCCTATCAGACCACAGTCAGCCCACTGACACACCTATCAGACCACAGTCAGCCCACTGACACCCCTATCAGACCACAGTCAGCCCACTGACACCCCTATCAGACCACAGTCAGCCCACTGACACCTATCAGACCACAGTCAGCCCACTGACACCCCTATCAGACCACAGTCAGCCCACTGACACCCCTATCAGACCACAGTCAGCCCACTGACACCCCTATCAGATCACAGTCAGCCCACTGACACCTATCAGACCACAGTCAGCCCACTGACACCCTATCAGACCACAGTCAGCCCACTGACACCCTATCAGACCACAGTCAGCCCACTGACACCCCTATCAGCCCACTGACACCACCCCTATCAGATCACAGTCAGCCCACTGACACCCCTATCAGACCACAGTCAGCCCACTGACACCCCTATCAGATCACAGTCAGCCCACTGACACCCCTATCAGACCACAGTCAGCCCACTGACACCCCTATCAGACCACAGTCAGCCCACTGACACCCTATCAGACCACAGTCAGCCCACTGACACCCCTATCAGACCACAGTCAGCCCACTGACACACCTATCAGACCACAGTCAGACCACTGACACACCTATCAGACCACAGTCAGCCCACTGACACCCCTATCAGATCACAGTCAGCCCACTGACACCCTATCAGACCACAGTCAGCCCACTGACACCCTATCAGACCACAGTCAGCCCACTGACACCCTATCAGACCACAGTCAGCCCACTGACACCCTTATCAGACCACAGTCAGCCCACTGACACCCCTATCAGATGACAGTCAGCCCACTGACACCCTATCAGACCACAGTCAGCCCACTGACACCCCTATCAGACCACAGTCAGCCCACTGACACCCCTATCAGACCACAGTCAGCCCACTGACACCCCTATCAGATCACAGTCAGCCCACTGACACCCCTATCAGACCACAGTCAGCCCACTGACACCCCTATCAGATCACAGTCAGCCCACTGACACCCCTATCAGACCACAGTCAGCCCACTGACACCCCTATCAGACCACAGTCAGCCCACTGACTACCCCTATCAGACCAGTCAGCCCACTGACTACCCCTATCAGACCACAGTCAGCCCACTGACACCCCTATCAGACCACAGTCAGCCCACTGACACCCCTATCAGACCACAGTCAGCCCACTGACACCCCTATCAGATCACAGTCAGCCCACTGACACCCCTATCAGACCACAGTCAGCCCACTGACACCCCTATCAGACCACAGTCAGCCCACTGACACCCCTATCAGACCACAGTCAGCCCACTGACACCCCTATCAGACCACAGTCAGCCCACTGACACCCCTATCAGACCACAGTCAGCCCACTGACACCCCTATCAGACCACAGTCAGCCCACCGACACCCCTATCAGACCACAGTCAGCCCACCGACACCCCTATCAGACCACAGTCAGCCCACCGACACCCCTATCAGACCACAGTCAGCCCACCGACACCCCTATCAGACCACAGTCAGCCCACTGACACCCCTATCAGACCACAGTCAGCCCACTGACACCCCTATCAGATCACAGTCAGCCCACTGACACCCCTATCAGATCACAGTCAGCCCACTGACACCCCTATCAGACCACAGTCAGCCCACTGACTACCCCTATCAGACCACAGTCAGCCCACTGACACCCCTATCAGATCACAGTCAGCCCACTGACACCCCTATCAGATCACAGTCAGCCCACTGACACCCCTATCAGACCACAGTCAGCCCACTGACACCCCTATCAGACCACAGTCAGCCCACTGACTACCCCTATCAGACCACAGTCAGCCCACTGACTACCCCTATCAGACCACAGTCAGCCCACTGACACCCCTATCAGACCACAGTCAGCCCACTGACACCCCTATCAGACCACAGTCAGCCCACTGACACCCCTATCAGACCACAGTCAGCCCACTGACACCCCTATCAGATCACAGTCAGCCCACTGACACACCTATCAGACCACAGTCAGCTCACTGACACCCCTATCAGACCACAGTCAGCCCACTGACACCCCTATCAGACCACAGTCAGCCCACTGACACCCTATCAGACCACAGTCAGCCCACTGACACCCCTATCAGACCACAGTCAGCCCACTGACACCCCTATCAGACCACAGTCAGCCCACGACACCCTATCAGACCACAGTCAGCCCACTGACACCCTATCAGACCACAGTCAGCCCACCGACACCCCTATCAGACCACAGTCAGCCCACCGACACCCCTATCAGACCACAGTCAGCCCACCGACACCCCTATCAGACCACAGTCAGCCCACTGACACCCCTATCAGATCACAGTCAGCCCACTGACACCCCTATCAGACCACAGTCAGCCCACTGACACCCCTATCAGACCACAGTCAGCCCACTGACTACCCCTATCAGACCACAGTCAGCCCACTGACACCCCTATCAGATCACAGTCAGCCCACTGACACCCCTATCAGACCACAGTCAGCCCACTGACACCCTATCAGACCACAGTCAGCCCACTGACACCCCTATCAGACCACAGTCAGCCCACTGACACCCTATCAGACCACAGTCAGCCCACTGACACCCCTATAAGACCACAGTCAGCCCACTGACACACCTATCAGACCACAGTCAGACCACTAACACACCTATCAGACCACAGTCAGCCCACTGACACCTATCAGATCACAGTCAGCCCACTGACACCCTATCAGACCACAGTCAGCCCACTGACACCCTATCAGACCACAGTCAGCCCACTGACACCCCTATCAGACCACAGTCAGCCCACTGACACCCTTATCAGACCACAGTCAGCCCACTGACACCCCTATCAGACCACAGTCAGCCCACTGACACCCCTATCAGACCACAGTCAGCCCACTGACACCCTATCAGATCACAGTCAGCCCACTGACACCTATCAGACCACAGTCAGCCCACTGACACCCCTATCAGACCACAGTCAGCCCACTGACACCCCTATCAGACCACAGTCAGCCCACTGACACCCTATCAGACCACAGTCAGCCCACTGACACACCTATCAGACCACAGTCAGCCCACTGACACCCCTATCAGATCACAGTCAGCCCACTGACACCCCTATCAGACCACAGTCAGCCCACTGACACCCCTATCAGACCACAGTCAGCCCACTGACACACCTATCAGACCACAGTCAGCCCACTGACACCCCTATCAGACCACAGTCAGCCCACTGACACACCTATCAGACCACAGTCAGCCCACTGACACCCCTATCAGACCACAGTCAGCCCACTGACACCCCTATCAGACCACAGTCAGCCCACTGACACACCTATCAGACCACAGTCAGCCCACTGACACCCCTATCAGACCACAGTCAGCCCACTGACACACCTATCAGACCACAGTCAGCCCACTGACACACCTATCAGACCACAGTCAGCCCACTGACACCCCTATCAGACCACAGTCAGCCCACTGACACACCTATCAGACCACAGTCAGCCCACTGACACCCCTATCAGACCACAGTCAGCCCACTGACACACCTATCAGACCACAGTCAGCCCACTGACACCCCTATCAGACCACAGTCAGCCCACTGACACCCCTATCAGACCACAGTCAGCCCACTGACACCCCTATCAGACCACAGTCAGCCCACTGACACCCTATCAGACCACAGTCAGCCCACTGACACCCCTATCAGACCACAGTCAGCCCACTGACACCCCTATCAGACCACAGTCAGCCCACTGACACCCCTATCAGACCACAGTCAGCCCACTGACACACCTATCAGACCACAGTCAGCCCACTGACACCCCTATCAGACCACAGTCAGCCCACTGACACCCCTATCAGACCACAGTCAGCCCACTGACACACCTATCAGACCACAGTCAGCCCACTGACACACCTATCAGACCACAGTCAGCCCACTGACACCCCTATCAGACCACAGTCAGCCCACTGACACACCTATCAGACCACAGTCAGCCCACTGACACCCCTATCAGACCACAGTCAGCCCACTGACACCCCTATCAGACCACAGTCAGCCCACTGACACACCTATCAGACCACAGTCAGCCCACTGACACCCCTATCAGACCACAGTCAGCCCACTGACACACCTATCAGACCACAGTCAGCCCACTGACACCCTATCAGACCACAGTCAGCCCACTGACACCCCTATCAGACCACAGTCAGCCCACTGACACACCTATCAGACCACAGTCAGCCCACTGACACCCCTATCAGACCACAGTCAGCCCACTGACACACCTATCAGACCACAGTCAGCCCACTGACACCCCTATCAGACCACAGTCAGCCCACTGACACCCCTATCAGACCACAGTCAGCCCACTGACACCCCTATCAGACCACAGTCAGCCCACTGACACCCCTATCAGACCACAGTCAGCCCACTGACACACCTATCAGATCACAGTCAGCCCACTGACACCCCTATCAGACCACAGTCAGCCCACTGACACACCTATCAGACCACTGACACACCTATCAGACCACAGTCAGCCCACTGACACCCCTATCAGACCACAGTCAGCCCACTGACACCACTATCAGACCACAGTCAGCCCACTGACACCCCTATCAGACCACAGTCAGCCCACTGACACCCCTATCAGACCACAGTCAGACCACTGACACCCCTATCAGACCACAGTCAGCCCACTGACACCCCTATCAGACCACAGTCAGCCCACTGACACCCTATCAGACCACAGTCAGCCCACTGACACACCTATCAGACCACAGTCAGCCCACTGACACCCCTATCAGACCACAGTCAGCCCACTGACACCCCTATCAGACCACAGTCAGCCCACTGACACCCCTATCAGACCACAGTCAGCCCACTGACACCCTATCAGACCACAGTCAGCCCACTGACACACCTATCAGACCACAGTCAGCCCACTGACACCCCTATCAGACCACAGTCAGCCCACTGACACCCCTATCAGACCACAGTCAGCCCACTGACACCCCTATCAGACCACAGTCAGCCCACTGACACCCTATCAGACCACAGTCAGCCCACTGACACACCTATCAGACCACAGTCAGCCCACTGACACCCTATCAGACCACAGTCAGCCCACTGACACCCCTATCAGACCACAGTCAGCCCACTGACACCCTATCAGACCACAGTCAGCCCACTGACACCCCTATCAGACCACAGTCAGCCCACTGACACCCCTATCAGACCACAGTCAGCCCACTGACACCCCTATCAGACCACAGTCAGCCCACTGACACCCCTATCAGACCACAGTCAGCCCACTGACACCCCTATCCCTAGACCACAGTCAGCCCACTGACACCCCTATCAGACCACAGTCAGCCCACTGACACCCTATCAGACCACAGTCAGCCCACTGACACCCCTATCAGACCACAGTCAGCCCACTGACACCCCTATCAGACCACAGTCAGCCCACTGACACCCCTATCAGACCACAGTCAGCCCACTGACACCCCTATCAGACCACAGTCAGCCCACTGACACCCCTATCAGACCACAGTCAGCCCACTGACACCCCTATCAGACCACAGTCAGCCCACTGACACCCCTATCAGACCACAGTCAGCCCACTGACACCCCTATCAGACCACAGTCAGCCCACTGACACCCCTATCAGACCACAGTCAGCCCACTGACACCCCTATCAGACCACAGTCAGCCCACTGACACCCCTATCAGACCACAGTCAGCCCACTGACACACCTATCAGACCACAGTCAGCCCACTGACACCCCTATCAGACCACAGTCAGCCCACTGACACCCCTATCAGACCACAGTCAGCCCACTGACACACCTATCAGACCACAGTCAGCCCACTGACACCCTATCAGACCACAGTCAGCCCACTGACACCCCTATCAGATCACAGTCAGCCCACTGACACCCCTATCAGACCACAGTCAGCCCACTGACACCCTATCAGACCACAGTCAGCCCACTGACACCCCTATCAGACCACAGTCAGCCCACTGACACCCCTATCAGACCACAGTCAGCCCACTGACACCCCTATCAGACCACAGTCAGCCCACTGACACCCTATCAGACCACAGTCAGCCCACTGACACCCCTATCAGACCACAGTCAGCCCACTGACACCCCTATCAGACCACAGTCAGCCCACTGACACCCCTATCAGACCACAGTCAGCCCACTGACACCCCTATCAGACCAGTCAGCCCACTGACACCCCTATCAGACCACAGTCAGCCCACTGACACCCCTATCAGACCACAGTCAGCCCACTGACACACCTACACCCTATCAGACCACAGTCAGCCCACTGACACCCCTATCAGATCACAGTCAGCCCACTGACACCCCTATCAGACCACAGTCAGCCCACTGACACCCCTATCAGACCACAGTCAGCCCACTGACACCCCTATCAGACCACAGTCAGCCCACTGACACCCCTATCAGATCACAGTCAGCCCACTGACACCCTATCAGACCACAGTCAGCCCACTGACACCCCTATCAGACCACAGTCAGCCCACTGACACCCCTATCAGACCACAGTCAGCCCACTGACACCCCTATCAGACCACAGTCAGCCCACTGACACCCCTATCAGACCACAGTCAGCCCACTGACACACCTATCAGACCACAGTCAGCCCACTGACACACCTATCAGACCACAGTCAGCCCACTGACACCCCTATCAGACCACAGTCAGCCCACTGACACCCCTATCAGACCACAGTCAGCCCACTGACACCCCTATCAGACCACAGTCAGCCCACTGACACCCCTATCAGACCACAGTCAGCCCACTGACACCCTATCAGACCACAGTCAGCCCACTGACACCCCTATCAGACCACAGTCAGCCCACTGACACCCCTATCAGACCACAGTCAGCCCACTGACACCCCTATCAGACCACAGTCAGCCCACTGACACCCCTATCAGACCACAGTCAGCCCACTGACACCCCTATCAGACCACAGTCAGCCCACTGACACCCCTATCAGACCACAGTCAGCCCACTGACACCCCTATCAGACCACAGTCAGCCCACTGACACCCCTATCAGACCACAGTCAGCCCACTGACACCCCTATCAGACCACAGTCAGCCCACTGACACCCCTATCAGACCACAGTCAGCCCACTGACACCCCTATCAGACCACAGTCAGCCCACTGACACCCCTATCAGACCACAGTCAGCCCACTGACACCCCTATCAGACCACAGTCAGCCCACTGACACCCCTATCAGACCACAGTCAGCCCACTGACACCCCTATCAGATCACAGTCAGCCCACTGACACCCCTATCAGACCACAGTCAGCCCACTGACACCCCTATCAGACCACAGTCAGCCCACTGACACCCCTATCAGACCACTGACACCCCTATCAGACCACAGTCAGCCCACTGACACCCCTATCAGACCACAGTCAGCCCACTGACACCCCTATCAGACCACAGTCAGCCCACTGACACCCCTATCAGACCACAGTCAGCCCACTGACACCCCTATCAGACCACAGTCAGCCCACTGACACCCCTATCAGACCACAGTCAGCCCACTGACACCCCTATCAGACCACAGTCAGCCCACTGACACCCCTATCAGACCACAGTCAGCCCACTGACACCCCTATCAGACCACAGTCAGCCCACTGACACCCCTATCAGACCACAGTCAGCCCACTGACACCCCTATCAGACCACAGTCAGCCCACTGACACCCCTATCAGACCACAGTCAGCCCACTGACACCCCTATCAGACCACAGTCAGCCCACTGACACCCCTATCAGACCACAGTCAGCCCACTGACACACCTATCAGACCACAGTCAGCCCACTGACACCCCTATCAGACCACAGTCAGCCCACTGACACCCCCATCAGACCACAGTCAGCCCACTGACACACCTATCAGACCACAGTCAGCCCACTGACACCCCTATCAGACCACAGTCAGCCCACTGACACCCCTATCAGATCACAGTCAGCCCACTGACACCCCTATCAGACCACAGTCAGCCCACTGACACCCCTATCAGACCACAGTCAGCCCACTGACACCCCTATCAGACCACAGTCAGCCCACTGACACCCCTATCAGACCACAGTCAGCCCACTGACACCCCTATCAGACCACAGTCAGCCCACTGACACCCCTATCAGACCACAGTCAGCCCACTGACACCCCTATCAGACCACAGTCAGCCCACTGACACCCCTATCAGACCACAGTCAGCCCACTGACACCCCTATCAGACCACAGTCAGCCCACTGACACCCCTATCAGACCACAGTCAGCCCACTGACACCCCTATCAGACCACAGTCAGCCCACTGACACCCTATCAGACCACAGTCAGCCCACTGACACCCCTATCAGACCACAGTCAGCCCACTGACACCCCTATCAGACCACAGTCAGCCCACTGACACCCCTATCAGACCACAGTCAGCCCACTGACACCCCTATCAGACCACAGTCAGCCCACTGACACCCCTATCAGACCACAGTCAGCCCACTGACACCCCTATCAGACCACAGTCAGCCCACTGACACCCCTATCAGACCACAGTCAGCCCACTGACACCCCTATCAGACCACAGTCAGCCCACTGACACCCCTATCAGACCACAGTCAGCCCACTGACACCCCTATCAGACCACAGTCAGCCCACTGACACCCCTATCAGACCACAGTCAGCCCACTGACACACCTATCAGACCACAGTCAGACCCACTGAACACACCTATCAGACCACAGTCAGCCCACTGACACCCCTATCAGACCACAGTCAGCCCACTGACACACCTATCAGACCACAGTCAGCCCACTGACACCCCTATCAGACCACAGTCAGCCCACTGACACCCCTATCAGACCACAGTCAGCCCACTGACACCCTTATCAGACCACAGTCAGCCCACTGACACCCCTATCAGACCACAGTCAGCCCACTGACACCCCCTATCAGACCACAGTCAGCCCACTGACACCCCTATCAGACCACAGTCAGCCCACTGACACCCCTATCAGACCACAGTCAGCCCACTGACACCCCTATCAGACCACAGTCAGCCCACTGACACCCCTATCAGACCACAGTCAGCCCACTGACACACCTATCAGACCACAGTCAGCCCACTGACACCCCTATCAGACCACAGTCAGCCCACTGACACCCCTATCAGACCACAGTCAGCCCACTGACACCCCTATCAGACCACAGTCAGCCCACTGACACCCCTATCAGACCACAGTCAGCCCACTGACACCCCTATCAGACCACAGTCAGCCCACTGACACACCTATCAGACCACAGTCAGCCCACTGACACCCCTATCAGACCACAGTCAGCCCACTGACACCCCTATCAGACCACAGTCAGCCCACTGACACACCTATCAGACCACAGTCAGCCCACTGACACCCCTATCAGACCACAGTCAGCCCACTGACACACCTATCAGACCACAGTCAGACCACTGACACACCTATCAGACCACAGTCAGCCCACTGACACCCCTATCAGACCACAGTCAGCCCACTGACACACCTATCAGACCACAGTCAGCCCACTGACACCCCTATCAGACCACAGTCAGCCCACTGACACCCCTATCAGACCACAGTCAGCCCACTGACACCCCTATCAGACCACAGTCAGCCCACTGACACCCCTATCAGACCACAGTCAGCCCACTGACACCCCTATCAGACCACAGTCAGCCCACTGACACCCCTATCAGACCACAGTCAGCCCACTGACACCCCTATCAGACCACAGTCAGCCCACTGACACCCCTATCAGACCACAGTCAGCCCACTGACACCCCTATCAGACCACAGTCAGCCCACTGACACACCTATCAGACCACAGTCAGCCCACTGACACCCCTATCAGACCACAGTCAGCCCACTGACACCCTATCAGACCACAGTCAGCCCACTGACACCCCTATCAGACCACAGTCAGCCCACTGACACACCTATCAGACCACAGTCAGCCCACTGACACCCTATCAGACCACAGTCAGCCCACTGACACACCTATCAGACCACAGTCAGCCCACTGACACCCCTATCAGACCACAGTCAGCCCACTGACACCCCTATCAGACCACAGTCAGCCCACTGACACACCTATCAGACCACAGTCAGCCCACTGACACCCCTATCAGACCACAGTCAGCCCACTGACACACCTATCAGACCACAGTCAGACCACTGACACACCTATCAGACCACAGTCAGCCCACTGACACCCCTATCAGACCACAGTCAGCCCACTGACACACCTATCAGACCACAGTCAGCCCACTGACACCCCTATCAGACCACAGTCAGCCCACTGACACACCTATCAGACCACAGTCAGCCCACTGACACCCCTATCAGACCACAGTCAGCCCACTGACACCCTATCAGACCACAGTCAGCCCACTGACACACCTATCAGACCACAGTCAGCCCACTGACACCCCTATCAGACCAGTCAGCCCACTGACACACCTATCAGATCACAGTCAGCCCACTGACACCCCTATCAGACCACAGTCAGCCCACTGACACACCTATCAGACCACAGTCAGCCCACTGACACCCCTATCAGACCACAGTCAGCCCACTGACACCCCTATCAGACCACAGTCAGCCCACTGACACCACTATCAGATCACAGTCAGCCCACTGACACCCCTATCAGATCACAGTCAGCCCACTGACACCCCTATCAGACCACAGTCAGACCACTGACACCCCTATCAGACCACAGTCAGCCCACTGACACCCCTATCAGATCACAGTCAGCCCACTGACACCCCTATCAGACCACAGTCAGCCCACTGACACCCCTATCAGACCACAGTCAGCCCACTGACACCCCTATCAGACCACAGTCAGCCCACTGACACCCCTATCAGACCACAGTCAGCCCACTGACACCCCTATCAGACCACAGTCAGCCCACTGACACCCCTATCAGACCACAGTCAGCCCACTGACACCCCTATCAGACCACAGTCAGCCCACTGACACCCCTATCAGACCACAGTCAGCCCACTGACACCCCTATCAGATCACAGTCAGCCCACTGACACCCCTATCAGACCACAGTCAGCCCACTGACACCCCTATCAGACCACAGTCAGCCCACTGACACCCCTATCAGATCACAGTCAGCCCACTGACACCCCTATCAGACCACAGTCAGCCCACTGACACCCCTATCAGACCACAGTCAGCCCACTGACACCCCTATCAGACCACAGTCAGCCCACTGACACCCCTATCAGACCACAGTCAGCCCACTGACACCCCTATCAGACCACAGTCAGCCCACTGACACCCCTATCAGATCACAGTCAGCCCACTGACACCCCTATCAGCCCACTGACACCCCCCTATCAGACCACAGTCAGCCCACTGACACCCCTATCAGACCACAGTCAGCCCACTGACACCCCTATCAGACCACAGTCAGCCCACTGACACCCCTATCAGACCACAGTCAGCCCACTGACACCCCTATCAGACCACAGTCAGCCCACTGACACCCCTATCAGACCACAGTCAGCCCACTGACACCCCTATCAGACCACAGTCAGCCCACTGACACCCCTATCAGACCACAGTCAGCCCACTGACACCCCTATCAGACCACAGTCAGCCCACTGACACCCCTATCAGATCACAGTCAGCCCACTGACACCCCTATCAGACCACAGTCAGCCCACTGACACCCCTATCAGACCACAGTCAGCCCACTGACACCCCTATCAGATCACAGTCAGCCCACTGACACCCCTATCAGACCACAGTCAGCCCACTGACACACCTATCAGACCACAGTCAGCCCACTGACACCCCTATCAGACCACAGTCAGCCCACTGACACCCCTATCAGACCACAGTCAGCCCACTGACACACCTATCAGACCACAGTCAGCCCACTGACACCCCTATCAGACCACAGTCAGCCCACTGACACCCCTATCAGACCACAGTCAGCCCACTGACACCCTTATCAGACCACAGTCAGCCCACTGACACCCCTATCAGACCACAGTCAGCCCACTGACACCCCTATCAGACCACAGTCAGCCCACTGACACCCCTATCAGACCACAGTCAGCCCACTGACACCCCTATCAGACCACAGTCAGCCCACTGACACCCCTATCAGACCACAGTCAGCCCACTGACACCCCTATCAGACCACAGTCAGCCCACTGACACCCCTATCAGACCACAGTCAGCCCACTGACACACCTATCAGACCACAGTCAGCCCACTGACACCCCTATCAGATCACAGTCAGCCCACTGACACCCCTATCAGACCACAGTCAGCCCACTGACACCCCTATCAGACCACAGTCAGCCCACTGACACACCTATCAGACCACAGTCAGCCCACTGACACCCCTATCAGACCACAGTCAGCCCACTGACACACCTATCAGACCACAGTCAGCCCACTGACACCCCTATCAGACCACAGTCAGCCCACTGACACCCCTATCAGACCACAGTCAGCCCACTGACACACCTATCAGACCACAGTCAGCCCACTGACACCCCTATCAGACCACAGTCAGCCCACTGACACACCTATCAGACCACAGTCAGA
This sequence comes from Oncorhynchus gorbuscha, assembly GCF_021184085.1. Classification (NCBI taxonomy): domain Eukaryota; kingdom Metazoa; phylum Chordata; class Actinopteri; order Salmoniformes; family Salmonidae; genus Oncorhynchus; species Oncorhynchus gorbuscha. Next base: position 82,597,570 of record NC_060190.1, read on the forward strand.
CCACTGACACACCTATCAGACCACAGTCAGCCCACTGACACCCCTATCAGACCACAGTCAGCCCACTGACACACCTATCAGACCACAGTCAGCCCACTGACACCCCTATCAGACCACAGTCAGCCCACTGACACACCTATCAGACCACAGTCAGCCCACTGACACCCCTATCAGACCACAGTCAGCCCACTGACACCCCTATCAGACCACAGTCAGCCCACTGACACCCCTATCAGATCACAGTCAGCCCACTGACACCCCTATCAGACCACAGTCAGCCCACTGACACCCCTATCAGACCACAGTCAGCCCACTGACACCCCTATCAGACCACAGTCAGCCCACTGACACCCCTATCAGACCACAGTCAGCCCACTGACACACCTATCAGACCACAGTCAGCCCACTGACACCCCTATCAGATCACAGTCAGCCCACTGACACCCCTATCAGACCACAGTCAGCCCACTGACACCCCTATCAGACCACAGTCAGCCCACTGACACCCCTATCAGACCACAGTCAGCCCACTGACACCCCTATCAGACCACAGTCAGCCCACTGACACACCTATCAGACCACAGTCAGCCCACTGACACCCCTATCAGACCACAGTCAGCCCACTGACACCCTATCAGACCACAGTCAGCCCACTGACACACCTATCAGACCACAGTCAGCCCACTGACACCCTATCAGACCACAGTCAGCCCACTGACACACCTATCAGACCACAGTCAGCCCACTGACACACCTATCAGACCACAGTCAGCCCACTGACACCCCTATCAGACCACAGTCAGCCCACTGACACACCTATCAGACCACAGTCAGCCCACTGACACCCCTATCAGACCACAGTCAGCCCACTGACACACCTATCAGACCACAGTCAGCCCACTGACACCCCTATCAGACCACAGTCAGCCCACTGACACCCCTATCAGACCACAGTCAGCCCACTGACACCCCTATCAGACCACAGTCAGCCCACTGACACCCCTATCAGACCACAGTCAGCCCACTGACACACCTATCAGATCACAGTCAGCCCACTGACACCCCTATCAGACCACAGTCAGCCCACTGACACACCTATCAGACCACAGTCAGCCCACTGACACCCCTATCAGACCACAGTCAGCCCACTGACACCCCTATCAGACCACAGTCAGCCCACTGACACCCTATCAGACCACAGTCAGCCCACTGACACCCCTATCAGATCACAGTCAGCCCACTGACACCCCTATCAGACCACAGTCAGACCACTGACACCCCTATCAGACCACAGTCAGCCCACTGACACCCCTATCAGATCACAGTCAGCCCACTGACACCCCTATCAGACCACAGTCAGCCCACTGACACCCCTATCAGACCACAGTCAGCCCACTGACACCCCTATCAGACCACAGTCAGCCCACTGACACCCCTATCAGACCACAGTCAGCCCACTGACACCCCTATCAGACCACAGTCAGCCCACTGACACCCCTATCAGACCACAGTCAGCCCACTGACACCCCTATCAGACCACAGTCAGCCCACTGACACCCCTATCAGACCACAGTCAGCCCACTGACACCCCTATCAGACCACAGTCAGCCCACTGACACCCCTATCAGACCACAGTCAGCCCACTGACACCCCTATCAGACCACAGTCAGCCCACTGACACCCCTATCAGACCACAGTCAGCCCACTGACACCCCTATCAGACCACAGTCAGCCCACTGACACCCCTATCAGACCACAGTCAGCCCACTGACACCCCTATCAGACCACAGTCAGCCCACACCCCTGACACCCCCACTGACACCCCTCAGACCACAGTCAGCCCACTGACACCCCTATCAGACCACAGTCAGCCCACTGACACCCCTATCAGACCACAGTCAGCCCACTGACACCCCTATCAGATCACAGTCAGCCCACTGACACCCCTATCAGACCACAGTCAGCCCACTGACACCCCTATCAGACCACAGTCAGCCCACTGACACCCCTATCAGACCACAGTCAGCCCACTGACACCCCTATCAGACCACAGTCAGCCCACTGACACCCCTATCAGACCACAGTCAGCCCACTGACACCCCTATCAGACCACAGTCAGCCCACTGACACCCCTATCAGACCACAGTCAGCCCACTGACACCCCTATCAGACCACAGTCAGCCCACTGACACCCCTATCAGACCACAGTCAGCCCACTGACACCCCTATCAGACCACAGTCAGCCCACTGACACCCCTATCAGACCACAGTCAGCCCACTGACACCCCTATCAGACCACAGTCAGCCCACTGACACCCCTATCAGACCACAGTCAGCCCACTGACACCCCTATCAGATCACAGTCAGCCCACTGACACCCCTATCAGACCACAGTCAGCCCACTGACACCCTATCAGACCACAGTCAGCCCACTGACACCCCTATCAGACCACAGTCAGCCCACTGACACCCTATCAGACCACAGTCAGCCCACTGACACCCTATCAGACCACAGTCAGCCCACTGACACCCCTATCAGACCACAGTCAGCCCACTGACACCCCTATCAGATCACAGTCAGCCCACTGACACCCCTATCAGACCACAGTCAGCCCACTGACACCCCTATCAGACCACAGTCAGCCCACTGACACCCCTATCAGACCACAGTCAGCCCACTGACACCCCTATCAGATCACAGTCAGCCCACTGACACCCCTATCAGACCACAGTCAGCCCACTGACACCCCTATCAGACCACAGTCAGCCCACTGACACCCCTATCAGACCACAGTCAGCCCACTGACACCCCTATCAGACCACAGTCAGCCCACTGACACCCCTATCAGACCACAGTCAGCCCACCGACACCCCTATCAGACCACAGTCAGCCCACCGACACCCCTATCAGACCACAGTCAGCCCACCGACACCCCTATCAGACCACAGTCAGCCCACTGACACCCCTATCAGACCACAGTCAGCCCACTGACACCCCTATCAGACCACAGTCAGCCCACTGACACCCCTATCAGACCACAGTCAGCCCACTGACACCCCTATCAGATCACAGTCAGCCCACTGACACCCCTATCAGACCACAGTCAGCCCACTGACACCCCTATCAGACCACAGTCAGCCCACTGACTACCCCTATCAGACCACAGTCAGCCCACTGACACCCCTATCAGACCACAGTCAGCCCACTGACACCCCTATCAGACCACAGTCAGCCCACTGACACCCCTATCAGACCACAGTCAGCCCACTGACACCCCTATCAGACCACAGTCAGCCCACTGACACCCCTATCAGACCACAGTCAGCCCACTGACACCCCTATCAGACCACAGTCAGCCCACTGACACCCCTATCAGACCACAGTCAGCCCACTGACACACCTATCAGACCACAGTCAGCCCACTGACACCCCTATCAGACACAGTCAGCCCACTGACACCCCTATCAGACCACAGTCAGCCCACTGACACCCCTATCAGACCACAGTCAGCCCACTGACACCCCTATCAGACCACAGTCAGCCCACTGACACCCCTATCAGACCACAGTCAGCCCACTGACACCCCTATCAGACCACAGTCAGCCCACTGACACCCCTATCAGATCACAGTCAGCCCACTGACACCCCTATCAGACCACAGTCAGCCCACTGACACCCCTATCAGACCACAGTCAGCCCACTGACACCCCTATCAGATCACAGTCAGCCCACTGACACCCCTATCAGACCACAGTCAGCCCACTGACACCCCTATCAGACCACAGTCAGCCCACTGACACCCCTATCAGACCACAGTCAGCCCACTGACACCCCTATCAGATCACAGTCAGCCCACTGACACCCCTATCAGACCACAGTCAGCCCACTGACACCCCTATCAGATCACAGTCAGCCCACTGACACCCCTATCAGCCCACTGACACCCCTATCAGACCACAGTCAGCCCACTGACTACCCCTATCAGACCACAGTCAGCCCACTGACTACCCCTATCAGACCACAGTCAGCCCACTGACACCCCTATCAGACCACAGTCAGCCCACTGACACCCCTATCAGACCACAGTCAGCCCACTGACACCCCTATTAGATCACAGTCAGCCCACTGACACCCCTATCAGACCACAGTCAGCCCACTGACACCCCTATCAGACCACAGTCAGCCCACTGACACCCCTATCAGACCACAGTCAGCCCACTGACACCCCTATCAGACCACAGTCAGCCCACTGACACCCCTATCAGACCACAGTCAGCCCACTGACACCCCTATCAGACCACAGTCAGCCCACTGACACCCCTATCAGACCACAGTCAGCCCACTGACACCCCTATCAGACCACAGTCAGCCCACTGACACACCTATCAGACCACAGTCAGCCCACTGACACCCCTATCAGACCACAGTCAGCCCACTGACACCCCTATCAGACCACAGTCAGCCCACTGACACACCTATCAGACCACAGTCAGCCCACTGACACCCCTATCAGACCACAGTCAGCCCACTGACACCCCTATCAGATCACAGTCAGCCCACTGACACCCCTATCAGACCACAGTCAGCCCACTGACACCCCTATCAGACCACAGTCAGCCCACTGACACCCCTATCAGACCACAGTCAGCCCACTGACACCCCTATCAGACCACAGTCAGCCCACTGACACCCCTATCAGACCACAGTCAGCCCACTGACACCCCTATCAGACCACAGTCAGCCCACTGACACCCCTATCAGACCACAGTCAGCCCACTGACACCCCTATCAGCCCACTGACACCCCTATCAGATCACAGTCAGCCCACTGACACCCCTATCAGACCACAGTCAGCCCACTGACACCCCTATCAGATCACAGTCAGCCCACTGACACCCCTATCAGACCACAGTCAGCCCACTGACACCCCTATCAGACCACAGTCAGCCCACTGACTACCCCTATCAGACCACAGTCAGCCCACTGACACCCCTATCAGATCACAGTCAGCCCACTGACACCCCTATCAGACCACAGTCAGCCCACTGACACCCCTATCAGACCACAGTCAGCCCACTGACACCCCTATCAGACCACAGTCAGCCCACTGACACACCTATCAGACCACAGTCAGACCACTGACACACCTATCAGACCACAGTCAGCCCACTGACACCCCTATCAGATCACAGTCAGCCCACTGACACCCCTATCAGACCACAGTCAGCCCACTGACACCCCTATCAGACCACAGTCAGCCCACTGACACCCCTATCAGACCACAGTCAGCCCACTCACACCCCACCCCACTGACACCCCTATCAGACCACAGTCAGCCCACTGACACCCCTATCAGACCACAGTCAGCCCACTGACACCCCTATCAGACCACAGTCAGCCCACTGACACCCCTATCAGACCACAGTCAGCCCACTGACACCCCTATCAGACCACAGTCAGCCCACTGACACCCCTATCAGACCACAGTCAGCCCACTGACACCCCTATCAGACCACAGTCAGCCCACTGACACCCCTATCAGACCACAGTCAGCCCACTGACACCCCTATCAGACCACAGTCAGCCCACTGACACCCCTATCAGACCACAGTCAGCCCACTGACACCCCTATCAGACCACAGTCAGCCCACTGACACCCCTATCAGACCACAGTCAGCCCACTGACACCCCTATCAGACCACAGTCAGCCCACTGACACCCCTATCAGACCACAGTCAGCCCACTGACACCCCTATCAGACCACAGTCAGCCCACTGACACCCCTATCAGACCACAGTCAGCCCACTGACACCCCTATCAGACCAGTCAGCCCACTGACACCCCTATCAGACCACAGTCAGCCCACTGACACCCCTATCAGACCACAGTCAGCCCACTGACACCCCTATCAGACCACAGTCAGCCCACTGACACCCCTATCAGACCACAGTCAGCCCACCCCTATCAGACCACAGTCAGCCCACCACTGACACCCCTATCAGACCACAGTCAGCCCACTGACACCCCTATCAGACCACAGTCAGCCCACTGACACCCCTATCAGACCACAGTCAGCCCACTGACACCCCTATCAGACCACAGTCAGCCCACTGACACCCCTATCAGACCACAGTCAGCCCACTGACACCCCTATCAGACCACAGTCAGCCCACTGACACCCCTATCAGACCACAGTCAGCCCACTGACACCCCTATCAGACCACAGTCAGCCCACTGACACCCCTATCAGACCACCACAGTCAGACCCACTCAGCCCACACACCCCTATCAGACCACAGTCAGCCCACTGACACCCCTATCAGACCACAGTCAGCCCACTGACACCCCTATCAGACCACAGTCAGCCCACTGACACCCCTATCAGACCACAGTCAGCCCACACACCTGACACCCACTATCAGACCACAGTCAGCCCACTGACACCCCTATCAGACCACAGTCAGCCCACTGACACCCCTACAGACCAGTCAGCCCACTGACACCCCTATCAGACCACAGTCAGCCCACTGACACCCCTATCAGACCACAGTCAGCCCACTGACACCCCTATCAGACCACAGTCAGCCCACTGACACCCCTATCAGACCACAGTCAGCCCACTGACACCCCTATCAGACCACAGTCAGCCCACTGACACCCCTATCAGACCACAGTCAGCCCACTGACACCCCTATCAGACCACAGTCAGCCCACTGACACCCCTATCAGACCACAGTCAGCCCACTGACACACCTATCAGACCCACTGACACCCCTATCAGACCACAGTCAGCCCACTGACACCCCTATCAGATCACAGTCAGCCCACTGACACCCCTATCAGACCACAGTCAGCCCACTGACACCCCTATCAGACCACAGCAAAATCAGTCTACTTAAACAGAGCAATACTCAATCATGAGGCATCAACGGCCAAAGAAACTGAATAACATTAAGAAATACTATAGATGGAAGGAAAGTAGTGTGGAAACCAACCAAAAAACAATTAGGCAACAACACATTCAATCCCTTTTAGACAACTTCCTGGACAAAACGTTCCACTGTAATAGTGAAGGTGTAAACTTGGCAGTGGAAAATCTAAACAGCATATTTGACCTCTCAGCTTCCCGATAAAATTAAATACATTCAAAACAGAAAACCAAAGAAAATGAACAACAATGACAAATGGATTGATGAAGAATGCAAAAACCTAAGAAAGAAATGTAGAAACCTGTCCAACCAAAAACATAGAGACCCAGAAAACCTGAGTCTACGCCTTCACTATGGTGAATCACTAAAACAATACAGAAATACACTACGGAAAAAGAAGGAACAGCATGTCAGAAATCAGCTCAATGTAATTGAAGAATCCATAGACTCTAACCACTTCTGGGAAAATTGGAAAACACTAAAACAAACACGAAGAATTATGTATCCAAAATGGAGATGTATGGGTAAACCACTTCTCCAATCTTTTTGGCTCTATAACAAACACAAAACAGCAAAAACATATACATGATCAAATACAAATCTTATAATCAACTATTAAAGACTACCAGAACCCACTGGATTCCAGAACCCACTGGATTCCAGAACCCACTGGATTCCAGAACCCACTGGATTCCAGAACCCACTGGATTCTCCAATTACATTGAATGAGTTACAGGACAAAATAAAAAACCCTCCAACCCAAAAAGGCCTGTGGTGTTGATGGTATCCTCAATGAAATGATCAAATATACAGACCACAAATTCCAACTAGCTATACTTAAACTCTTTTAACATCATCCTTAGCTCTGGCATGTTCCCCAATATTTGAAACCAAGGACTGATCACCCTAATCCACAAAAGTGGAGGCAAATTTGACCATAATAACTACCGTGGGATATGTGTCAACAGTAACCTTGGAAATTCCTCTGCATTATCATTAACCGCAGACTCGTACATATTCTCAATGAAAACAATGTACTGAGCAAAAGTCAATTTGGCTTTTTACTAAATGATCATACGACAGACCACGTATTCACCCTGCACACCCAAACTGGCAAACAAAGGCAAACTCTTCTCATGCTTTGTTGATTTTTAAAAATCCTTAGACTTAATTTTGCATGAGGAGGCCGGGCTCACCCTACTCACCCAAATGTCTACTGATGATCTGGTGCTTCTGTCGCCAACCAAGGAGGGCCTACAGCAGCACCTAGATCTTCTGCACAGATTCTGCCAGACCTGGGCCCTGGCAGTAAATCTCAGTAAGACCAAAATAATGGTGTTCCAAAAAAGGTCCAGTTGCCAGGACCACAAATACAAATTCCATTTTAGACACAGTTGCCCTAGAGCACACAAAAAAAATATACATACCTCGGCCTAAACATCAGCACAACAGGTAACTTCCACAAAGCTGTGAACGAACTGAGAGACAAGGCAAGAAGGGCCTTCTATGCCATCAAAAGGAACATAAAATTAGACATACCAATTAGGATCTGGCTAAAAATACTGGAATCAGTTACAGAACCCATTGCCCTTTCTGGTTGTGAGGTCTGGGGTCCGCTCACCAACCAAAAATTCACAAAAAAAAAGAGGGACAAACACCAAATTGAGACTCTGCACGCAGAATTCTGTAAAAAATATCCTCTGTGTACAACGTAAAACACCAAATAATGCATGCAGAGCAGAATTAAGCCGATACCCGCTAATTATCAAAACACAGAAAAGATCTTTAAAATTATACAACCACCTACAGGAAGCGATTCTCAAACAAAGCCATCACCTACAGAGAGATTAATCTAGAGAAGAGTCCACTAAGCAAGCTGGTCCTGGGACTATGTTCACAAACACAAACGAGCCCCAGGACAGCAACACAATTAGACCCAACCAAAACATGATAAAACAAAAAGATAATTACCTGACACATCGGAAAGAATTAACAAAACAAAAAGCAAACTAGAATGCTTTTTGGCCCTAAACAGAGAGTAGACAGTGGGAGAATACCTGACCACTGTGATTGACCCAAACTTAAGGAAAGCTTTAACTGTGTACAGAGTCAGTGAGCATAGCCTTGCTGTTGAGAAAGGCCTCGGTAGGCAGACATGGCTCTCAAGAGAAGACAGGCTATGTGCTCACTGCCCACAAAATGAGGTGGAAACTGAGCTGCACTTCCTAACCTCCTGTCAAATGTATGACCATATTAGAGAGACATATTTCCCCCAGATCACACAGATCCACAAAGAATTCGAAAACAAATCCAATTTTGAAAAACTCCCATATCTATTGGGTGAAATACCACAGTGTAACATCACAGCAGCAAGATTTGTGACCTGTTGCCACAAGAAAAGGTCAACCAGTGAAGAACAAACACCATTGTAAATACAACCCATATTTATTTTCCCTTTTGTACATCGTTACAACACTGTATATATATATACACATATGACATTTGTATTGTCTTTATTCTTTTGCAACTTCTGTGACTAATGTTTACTGTTCATTTTTATTGTTTATTTCACTTTTGTATATTATTTACTTCACTTGCTTTTTCAATGTTAACACTGTCATTTTTTTGGAGCGCTCATGTCAATATTTGAGTAAAGACACGCACCTGATTACGCATATAGAAGTAGGCCTAGGCTAGCTGGCCTGCGCGCAAAAAATGGGGTTGTCCGATAGTATTTTTGATGGTCTTAACTTACCACCACTAATGAGCTGTGGAGCTTCTCAAAGTTCTATTTATTTCTTTATCTCAAAACAAGTATTTTTTTATCCATTGAGTGACAATAGTTCCTCAATGTATTTGAAAAATATTTCCAGCTCTCGATTGCCACTTTGGATGAAAGGGAAAAATGTCACTGATCCAGCCATAAAATACCTGATGACTTCTGAGCGCTTGCACAAATAGCCTACAGCTGTGTCTGTTCCGAGCTCACTGTGGCCCAGAATATTTTATACAAGCTTAGGCTGGACCCAGTTAATAGTTAATACAATGTTTCACATTTGTTGTAGAGATGCCATGCCTAGCCAATGTGATTCACAGGATATTATTATATCTAAAAAATGAAGATTTTTTTCTACCTGTAAGCTGTTATGTTTTTATTTGTTGGCTTTATGTAAGCTCTTTTTACATTGTTGGCAATCAAAGTTATTTTTAGATTGGTATCATTTACATTTAGATATAATTTAGATGAACCACATGACAATGATTTTAAGATACAAAAATTAAATGAAACTGTTCCACAAAAAGGTGCTTATGAAAATTATAACTGGCCTGCAGATCAGGTTGAAATGGTAATAAAACTTGGCAGTCCGAATGGAAAAGGCTGCCCGACACAGCCTATTACCAGCAACTACAGGAGTATAATGGCTGAATCTGCCAAGACCAGCAGCTGGAGAAGGGTCTTTCTTCTTCAGGATAGGCTCTCTCTGTTTCCCTCGAGTCATGTATGTCTTAAATATTTAATCAAACAGTGAGCGTAAAAGCATCAGACAAGCTCAGTACATATAGTTGATTTGATTAAAACACCGTGTCTATATGGAAAAATACACGTTTTAACATTTCAACCAATCGATTGTTAAAAATAAAAAAAACAGGCAACTCTCGGTTGCTCAAGATTTTATTTTAACCGGGGACTGCCCTATGAGACTCTCACGAACATGAGTCAGGGACTGCCCTATGAGACTAACGAACATGAGTCAGGGACTGCCCTATGAGACTCTCACGAACATGAGTCAGGGACTGCCCTATGAGACTAACGAACATGAGTCAGGGACTGCCCTATGAGACTAACGAACATGAGTCAGGGACTGCCCTATGAGACTAACGAACATGAGCCGGGGACTGCCCTATGAGACTAACGAACATGAGTCAGGGACTGCCCTATGAGACTAACGAACAGGAGTCAGAGGGGACTGCCCTATGAGACTAACGAACATGAGTCAGGGACTGCCCTATGAGAATAACGAACATGAGTCAGGGACTGCCCTATGAGACTAACGAACATGAGTCAGGGACTGCCCTATGAGACTAACGAACATATATAGAAGTCATTTAGTGCCAAAAAATGTTAAATATAGGGGGATAATATTCTGATCTTATATCTCTCAAAAGAAAAAGGTCTGAGACTTTAAAAAATAAACTTCCTTTAGATAGATTTTTTGACAATTTTTCCCCATGTATGAATCTGTTTTTCCAATGTGTTTCTATGGGCTAATAGCAGTAAGTAAGTACCTAGGTGTCTGGCTAGACTGCAAACTCTCCTTCCAGACCCATATCAAACATCTCCAATCGAAAATCAAATCAAGAATCGGCTTTCTATTCCGCAACAAAGCCTCCTTCACTCACGCTGCCAAGCTTACCCTAGTAAAACTGACTATCCTACCGATCCTCGACTTCGGCGACGTCATCTACAAAATTGCTTCCAACACTCTACTCAGCAAACTGGATGCAGTTCATCACAGTGCCATCCGTTTTGTCACTAAAGCACCTTATACTACCCACCACTGCGACTTGTATGCTCTAGTCGGCTGGCCCTCGCTACATATTCGTCGCCAGACCTACTGGCTTCAGGTCATCTACAAGGCCATGCTAGGCAAAGCTCCGCCTTATCTCAGCTCACTGGTCACGATGGCAACACCCATCTGTAGCACGCACTCCAGCAGGTGTATCTCATTGATCATCCCTAAAGCCAACACCTCATTCGGCCGCCTTTCGTTCCAGTACTCTGCTGCCTGTGACTGGAACGAATTGCAAAAATCGCTGAAGTTGGAGACTTTTATCTCCCTCACCAAATTCAAATATCAGCTAGCTGAGCAGCTAATCGATCGCTGCAGCTGTACATAGTCTATTGGTAAATAGCCCACCCATTTTCACCTACCTCATCCCCATACTGTTTTTATTTATTTACTTTTCTGCTCTTTTGCACACCAATATCTCTACCTGTACATGATCATTTATCACTCCAGTGTTAATCTGCAATATTGTAATTATTCGCCTACCTACTCATGCCTTTTGCACACATTGTATATAGACTCCCCTTTTTTCTCTGTGTTATCGACTTGTTAATTGTTTACTCCATGTGTAACTCTGTGTTGTCTGTTCACACTGCTATGCTTTATCTTGGCCAGGTCGCAGTTGCAAAAGAGAACCTGTTCTCAACTAGCCTACCTGGTTAAATAAAGGTGAAATTAAAAATAAAATTAAAAATAAGGCCATTTTTAATGTTTCATCAAGCATTTGTCCTATACCTAAAAAGGGGACCTACAATTCAAATAGCTAAATGTTCCTTGGTATGACCATCTTTAAAAAAATTCCACGTTAGCTTAGAAAGTTTTCATGCAAAAATGTTTTTGAGAAATACTGCATCAAACATCTTAGGGCGTAAAATTGAGCTGGAAGATATATGACAAAAACGTCAGGTCATTCTTGAGGAAGAGTATACTGGCTACGGTGTCTCAAAATTGAAAAATTAAATTTTGGGGTAAAAAGCCAACTCGGCTCCTTCATTAATTTAATCAGATGGCTCATTCATCACAAAGCCCACTGATATTGCAAACTACTTTAATGACTTTTTCATTGGCAAGATAAGCATGACATGCCAGCAACAAACGCTGACACTACACATCCAAGTATATCTGACCAAATTATGAAAGACAAGAATTGTACTTTTGAATTCCGTAAAGTCGGTGTGGAAAAGGTGAAAAAAGTACTGTCTATTACAAATGACAAGCCACCGGGGTCTGACAATGTGGATGGATAATTACTGAGGATAATAACAGACGATATTGCCACATCTTCAATTTAAGCCGCCTAGAATGTGTGTGCCCTCAGGTCTGGAGGGCAGTTAGTCATTCCTCTACCCAAGAATAGTAAAGCCCCCTTTACTGGCTGAAACAGCCAACCTTTAGCAAACTAATTTCCGCTGCTTGGGCACCTACAATTTTCTATGGAGTCTAAGTCTACGCCCCTTCGTCAGGTGATTGGTCAAAAGAAGAGATTCTTCAATAAAATCTTTGTTGTCATTCAACGAGAGAACTGGTTCTCATGCAAAAAAAAAAAATCATTGATAAAAATACTGTCACCAAACATCTTAGTTAGATGTCAAATTGCGCGACTAACATCTCTTCGGCAGAAACGTCAAAATGAATGACATTTCTTGAGTTACCTTAGATTAATTCAGACTATTTCAATATAGTGAATAGTGGCTACGGCATCTCAAAATAGACAAACGGTACTATTGACGCCTTTTCCCCTCGTGTTTCAAGTATGCTCTTGGGGGAATCCCCGCGGACATATTTGTCTTTGGTCCAACGATTGGCCAAACAAGGGAAGTCCGCAACGTAAACCCTTCAGCCCTCGTTATTTTCACTTCGGGGCCTGAAATGCCCCATAATTCAATTCGCGATGATTGTACATCCGCTAAGAAAAGTCGGCCAAAACGTAAAACCTCAATATGGAGAAGTTAACATACAAGTCTAAGTACAAACAAATGTAAATACATTTGAAATTGTGCTACTAATGCACATTATGGCACAAACACGTCACGTAAAAGTAATTGTGTATTTGTTTGGTTAGTTTTGGGAAATTGTAGAAATAAAACATGTATTTGTTTGGTTAGTTTTGGGAAATTGTAGAAATAAAACATGTATTTGTTTGGTTAGTTTTGGGAAATTGTAGAAATAAAACATGTATTTGTTTGGTTACTTTTGGGAAATTGTAGAAATAAAACATGTTCCTTCTTCAGAAGTTCCAGCTAGGCAGGCTAACATTAGCTCATTTATTTTCTAGCTATCATACAGTAGGCCAATATTCATAATTATATATTTAATGTAAGTAGACATGCAATCACAAGTGACTTTAGTGCAAATAAACCCACAAACTACCGGTGGCTGAAAACAATCATTGTGGGAAAAACGAGTGACGAATTTCCAGACAAGGGTGGTCCATTTACAATTCCTCCCTTCTTCTGCTTTTCATCGGCAGGTTCTCTCATCATGGTCCTTAATTTATAAACACAATTTTTCTCCACACAGATATTATATATGGAATAATCGGGATATATTGTATAAAAATACCTCTGTTTTTAGAATATTGGTTCCGAAATAATATCCTATTGGTGAGCCAACTGGTAAATGCAGAGGGTCTTTTACTCAGTTATAAAGAATTCTTATCACTTTACAAGGTCCCTGTAACACCTAAAGATTTTGCAATTGTTTTAGATGCCATTCCCTCAGGTGTTGCTATGTTATTCAGGAACATGTCAAGACCTGACCCTCAGAGCCTACCTTCTATTGACCCTGTTGACTCATCAGTAGGAAAGACCTGACCCTCAGACCCCTTCTATTGACCCTGTTGACTCATCAGTAGGAAAGACCTGACCCTCAGAGCCTACCTTCTATTGACCCTGTTGACTCATCAGTAGGAAAGACCTGACCCTCCCTACCTTCTATTGACCCTGTTGACTCATCAGTAGGAAAGACCTGACCCTCAGAGCCTACCTTCTATTGACCCTGTTGACTCATCAGTCAGGAAAGACCTGACCCTCAGACCCTGCTCATCACCTTCTATTGACCCTGTTGACTCATCAGTAGGAAAGACCTGACCCTCAGAGCCTACCTTCTATTGACCCTGTTGACCATCAGTGGAAAGACCTTGAGCCTACCTTCACCCTCTCATCAGTAGGAAAGACCTGACCCTCAGAGCCTACCTTCTATTGACCCTGTTGACTCATCAGTAGGAAAGACCTGACCCTCAGAGCCTACCTTCTATTGACCCTGTTGACTCATCAGTAGGAAAGACCTGACCCTCAGAGCCTACCTTCTATTGACCCTGTTGACTCATCAGTAGGAAAGACCTGACCCTCAGAGCCTAGAGCCTACCTTCTACCTGACCCTGTTGACTCATCAGTAGGAAAGACCTGACCCTCAGAGCCTACCTTCTATTGACCCTGTTGACTCATCAGTAGGAAAGACCTGAGGAAAGACCTGACCTGACCCTCAGAGCCTACCTTCAGACCCTGTTGACTCATCAGTAGGAAAGACCTGACCCTCAGAGCCTACCTTCTATTGACCCTGTTGACTCATCAGTAGGAAATATTTGTTTATCTTTTGGTCCAATCAAATCAAATCAAATTTTATTTGTCACATACACATGGTTAGCAGATGTTAATGCGAGTGTAGCGAAATGCTTGTGCTTCTAGTTCCGACAATGCAGTGATAACCAACAAGTAATCTAACTAACAATTCCAAAACTACTGTCTTATACACAGTGTAAGGGGATAAGGAACATGTACATAAGGATATATGAATGAGTGATGGTACAGAGCAGCATACAGTAGATGGTATCGAGTACAGTATATACATATGAGATGAGTGTGTAGACAAAGTAAACAAAGTGGCATAGTTAAAGTGGCTAGTGATACATGTGTTACATAAGGATGCAGTCGATGTTGTAGAGTACAGTATATACATATGCATATGAGATGAATAATGTAGGGTAAGTAACATTATATAAGGTAGCATTGTTTAAAGTGGCTAGTGATATATTTACATCATTTCCCATCAATTCCCATTATTAAAATGGCTGGAGTTGGGTCAGTGTCAATGACAGTGTGTTGGCAGCAGCCACTCAATGTCAGTGGTGGCTATTTAACAGTCTGATGGCCTTGAGATAGAAGCTGTTTTTCAGTCTCTCGGTCCCAGCTTTGATGCACCTGTACTGACCTCGCCTTCTGGATGATAGCGGGGTGAACAGGCAGTGGTTCGGGTGGTTGATGTCCTTGATGATCTTTATGGCCTTCCTGTAACAACGGGTGGTGTAGGTGTCCTGGAGGGCAGGTAGTTTGCCCCCGGTGATGCGTTGTGCAGTCCTCACTACCCTCTGGAGAGCCTTACGGTTGAGGGCGGAGCAGTTGCCGTACCAGGCGGTGATACAGCCCGCCAGGATGCTCTCGATTGTGCATCTGTAGAAGTTTGTGAGTGCTTTTGGTGACAAGCCGAATTTCTTCAGCCTCCTGAGGTTGAATAGGCGCTGCTGCGCCTTCTTCACGACGCTGTCAGTGTGAGTGGACCAATTCAGTTTGTCTGTGATGTGTATGCCGAGGAACTTAAAACTAGCTACCCTCTCCACTACTGTTCCATCGATGTGGATAGGGGGTGTTCCCTCTGCTGTTTCCTGAAGTCCACAATCATCTCCTTAGTTTTGTTGACGTTGAGTGTGAGGTTATTTTCCTGACACCACACTCCAAGGGCCCTCACCTCCTCCCTGTAGGCCGTCTCGTCGTTGTTGGTAATCAAGCCTACCACTGTTGTGTCGTCCCCAAACTTGATGATTGAGTTGGAGGCGTGCGTGGCCACGCAGTCGTGGGTGAACAGGGAGTACAGGAGAGGGCTCAGAACGCACCCTTGTGGGGCCCCCGTGTTGAGGATCAGCGGGGAGGAGATGTTGTTGCCTACCCTCACCACCTGGGGGCGGCCCGTCAGGAAGTCCAGTACCCAGTTGCACAGGGCGGGGTCGAGACCCAGGGTCTCGAGCTTGATGACGAGCTTGGAGGGTACTATGGTGTTGAATGCCGAGCTGTAGTCGATGAACAGCATTCTCACATAGGTATTCCTCTTGTCCAGGTGGGTTAGGGCAGTGTGCAGTGTGGTTGAGATTGGATCATTGTTATCAACAACAGAGCGATACGATCCTTGTTTCAGCAGGATGTTGTATCTATACCTTATGTCAATGCCTTATTGGAATGGATTTATTGTTAATATCTGTTGGAAAAAAGTGTAGATGTTGCCACACACATACCTACTTGTTAACAAAATTAAGGAAGTTCCCTTTTAAATGAATCATAGATATTATCCTGCCAACCACTATATGAAGAAGTTTAAGGAAAACATCAACTCAAATTGCTCCTTTTGTAATGACCACCCAGAAACAGTTGTGCATCTTTTTTGACATTGTATGCATGTAAGAAAACTGTGGCAAGACATCAGTAGGTTTATAATTGAACACATTTATGAAGATTTTACACTATTGTGGAGAGATGTACTGTTTGGCTTCTTTACATACAATAGAAATAAGCGCAATCATTTTTATGTAATTAATTTCATTATTCTTTTGGCCAAATTTCATATACACAAATGTAAATTTACAAACAGAAAGCCACATTTTCGTACCCTACAAAAAGAAATTGAACTGTATTTTAAGACGGTTAAATGCTCTACTAACAAAAAAGCTGTTAGAATTGTAAGTATATGCATGTCCCTTAAGGTCCTTGTGTAATTGTTATGTGATATTGTAACCCTAGCTCGATTGTCTATTGTTTGTAATCTATGTATGCTTGTGTTCCCTCCTGTGCTTTATGTATTGATATTAATAAATACATTTTTTTTTTAAATGATTAAAAAATAAATTAAAAAATACAATTCCTCCCTTCCTCGCCCTGCAAGTGTGTACTCATCAAATGTCATCTGACGTGGCCACCTAATTTGCGGATGTGGCTTTTAGGTGTTTGGAATTCAGACAAAGTCTTAAGGGAATATAAGAGCACATTCATTCGGGTCAGCAAGGCGCTAGACGAATTGAAGCATGCCGACTCATTTAGTCCATTATAGGGATAATAACTAGCCAGTCTTGCTTATTATCACAGGTTACTAGTTAGCTAGCTAAACTCCCATAGCAAAAATAGCAAAAGCAAATTATTTACAGACCATAGTAGGTCATGTTTTAAGCGTAGTAACGTTAACTAGCTGGCTACATGATTGGAAGCTGGGATACAAACAGTAGGGGATGTTAGCCAGTTAGCATGAGTTAGTCAGTTAGCATTAGTTAGCATTAGTTAGCCAGTTAGCATTGGGTTAGCATTAGTTAGCCAGTTAGCATTGGGTTAGCCAGTTAGCATTAGTTAGCCAGTTAGCATTAGTTAGCCAGTTAGCATTAGTTAGCCAGTTAGCATTAGTTAGCCAGTTAGCATTAGTTAGCCAATTAGCATTAGTTAGCCAGTTAGCATTAGTTAGCCAGTTAGCATTAGTTAGCCAGTTAGCATTAGTTAGCCAGTTAGCATTAGTTAGCCAGTTAGCATTAGTTAGCTAACTGAAACAAATACTAGTTAATTGCACACTAGCTAACTGTGCGATCGCCCTTTCTAATAAACATTTTGTCATGAACTAGGTTTATGAGATTAATTTACCCAACCTGTTTGCGATGTTGCATTTGTTCCTCTGTTGAAGCAGTGAGTTGGTCAGTCGGACATTAATATCAAAGAGGATGTTTCAGTGTGGCTCCGCTACCTGCGCCACAAATAGCGTGACTAGACAACCAACAAACCAACCAACCATCAACAACATTGTCGCTATAACTAACAACTTCCACCTGGATGGTCCTCTGTGGGGAGTTGGTCTGAGCACCAGTCTGTATGCTGTCAGAGAGGAAGAGGCGAAGCGAGAGGTTTTACTCCGGCACTAATATTACACAGGGTCGTTACAATATGTCCATGAATATAAGGCCACATAAGGCTCATTTGTTACGTGAGGCTTATTTGATCGAATTCAAGTTTCATAATGATTAAGTTGTTACGAATGCACTGATAATAGTGGACACACATGTGGCCTTCCGGCAACTTTGGAGAAAAAAACAATTTACGTTATATTGGAGTTGTGCCCGTTGTCATAGAGATATAAGGGATAATCATGGATATCACCAGTTTTAGCATGGACATTGCCATTGAGCGCTTCCTTATTTTTAAAGTAGTCAACTGGGTGGGTTTTCATGCGTTGGGAGCGATCAGCCAATTAAGAAAATTAACTACTTTAAAATGTTGTCACAGACGTTAAAATAGCAAAGACACAAAGGTCAGTCCTGTATCTCAATGGTCTGTGGTTCACAGCGTATCTGCCGTTTCATTGGATAGAATGGTCCCGCCTGCCTTCCATCTTCGAGGACATGTATTTCCATTGTTACAGTCACTCGAATAGCTTGTCAATATAATAGGCAATCATTGGTAATAAACGCCATTGTGAAGCAGGCAAGAATAACAGTACTTCCGGGTCACGGACTTTTGCAACGGTTCAGAATAAATCCTGTCCTTATATTTTATTTAATAATTATGGAACATATATTATACTTCTTATAATACCAAATAAAATATTTCTACAAGATATTGGTTTATTTTAAAAAATGTTCAAACCTAAATGGTAATTTTTGTGTCCTGAGTGTTACGGACTGCTGTGGACAACTGTTTTTCAAGACAAGCCATGTATCCTGAAATATTTAATCGGAAATCAATGTAATAATTGTTTTTCTCCAACCGTGGGTCCTGCTCATTCCCACCTACCTTGGCTCCTCTGGTCCTTGAGTCTACACATGGACCCCTTCCCCCTTTTACTGTGACACAATATAGACATTTTGTAAGATGCCATTTTTTTTTAACCAGGCAAGTCGGTAAAGAACTAATTCTTATTTACAATGACGCCAATATGCATGTCCAATATGAAAAAAAACTACTGAACATCCTGCAGTACGAAATAACAATGGGATTTCAATGTTTCCTAAAGTGTATTTTATAATTATCAATATTAAACAGTAGAATGATACAGGTTTATTTTATTGGTATTACTCCCTTTAATGCGGTTAATGGCCAATGCTATAATACTTGTGCTATTCACTTTTTCCTTTTTTGTTAAACAAAATTCTAAGTCAACTAACAGTTTCTAAATAAAATGTTATGAATTTTGACCATTTGTATAATTTACCATTTTCATTGCGGGACTTAAGGGAAATCGTCGAGGCCGAGGCCTTATTCTTCCTAGGTCCTCGCTCATTACAGCATTTAGTAACTTGTGTCCCGGGCATTCCGTGCGTTTGCATGACACCTCCCCTTCCGCACTGACGGACATTTAACACCTCGTCTACACCTAGTCTACAAAGATATTTACATATTTGAACTACAGCTAGATCCTGGGCTGGATTAGCTTGTAAGTGAACATCCATTTGTCCCGAGTCGTTCAATGTAATCACCACGCACTTATCATTTTAGTCATTTAGCTGATACTCTTATCCAGAGTTTATGCTTGGGATTAAAAACAGCAATATTTCAAGACTGATAAAATGAGAGTTTTATTTCTGTAACAGAGCAATTTATAGCAATAAAATAGTCTGATGTTACAATAAGAAATACACTTCCTTACAATCCACAATGTATTCTTCCTCTTAGAGAGTTTCTTTTCACCAATGGATCAATGACAGATCTCTACTAGATGACAAGGTTTTACTTGACATCACCATCTTATTTGTCCACCATCCAATCAGGAAACAGAAGAGCAAGTAATTGTAGGTATTAATGTATCTGAATAAGGACAATGTTCCCACAGCCACGTGATGTGAATAAGAACTATGTTCCCGTAGTGATGTGCGTATATTTACTGGTAAATTGACATGGGAGGGCGGGGGGGTAATAAGTACTTCCTGCAGTACTTACTATTGTGTAAGTATATACTGAGAAGGTAAATAAGGTTGGTCTGCGAGTAACGGAGGGAGACATTCGGTATGTTTACATATTCAAGACCTTCTTGACTGAGAAGATGATGTCTTTGATCTGAGGTACACTGTGGTCCTCCAGGATCTTAGCGTAGGGCATGGGGATGTCGACACCGGTCACGCGGACTGCAGGGGCATCCAGGTAGTTGAAGGCTGGGCCTGGAAACAGGACAGATCATTATTAAACATAAACCCTGAGAATGACTCGTCTTTGTGTGTTTTTTTAATAGTCAGAAAAAGAGACACCCATGTGTGTATTCCTACAATTAGCATAATACAACTTCAGGTTTCTTTATGGGTTGTTTTCCCAGATACAGATTAAGCCTAACGTGCCGGAATGAGCTGGGAAAACTGCCCATAAAGCTCTGTTCACTCGGTTTAAAGGCAATGACATAACCCATCCACACAGTGCATTCAGAAAGGATTCAGACTTTTTCCACGTTTTGCTACATTACAACTTTATTCAAAATATCTATTCAATTATTTCCCCCCTCAATCTACACACAATACCCAATAATGACCACGCAAAAACAGGTTTGTAGAATTGCTTGCAAAAAATAAATATAGCATTTACATAAGTATTCAGACCCTTTACTCAGTACTTTGTTGAAGCACCTTTGGCAGCGATTACAGCCTCGAGTCTTCTTGGGTATGACACTACTTGCTTGGCACACCTGTATTTGGGGAGTTTCTCTCATTCTTCTCTGCAGATCCTCTCAAGCTCTGTCAGGTTGGATGGGGAGCGTCGCTGCACAGCTATTTTTCAGGTCTCTCCAGAGATGTTAGATCGGGTTCAAGTCTGGGCTCTGGCTGGGCCACTCAAGGACATTCAGAGACTTGTCCCGAAGCCACTCCTACGTTGTCTTGGCTGTGTGCTTCTGATCGATGTCCTGTTGGAAGGTGAATTGTCACCTCGGTCTGAGGTCCTGAGCAGGTTTTCAATCAAGGATCTATGTACTTTCCTCCGTTCATCTTTCCTTCGATCCTGACTAGTCTCCCAGTCACTGCCACTGAAAAACATCCCAACAGCATGATGCTGCCACCACCGTGCTTCACCGTAGGGATGGTGCCAGGTTTCCTCCAGATGTGATACTTGGCATTCAGGCAAAAGAGTTCAATCTTGGTTTCATCAGACCAGAGAATCTTGTTTCTCATGGTCGGAGAGTCCTTTAGGTGCCTTTTGGCAAACTCCAAGCAGGTTGTCATGTGCCTTTTCCTGACGAGTGGCTTCCGTCTGGCCACTCTACCATAAAGGCCTGATTTCTGGAGTGCTGCAGAGATGGTTGTCCTTCTGGAAGGTTCTAGACCCCTTCCCCTTTTCCACATTTTGCTACGTTACAGCCTTATTCTAAAATGGATTAAATCATTAAAGCCTACCGCGTAATCACTGATATAGCCTACCGCGTAATCACTGATATAGCCTACCGCGTAATCACTGATATAGCCTACCGCGTAATCACTGATATAGCCTACCGCGTAATCACTGATAAAGCCTACCGCGTAATAACTGATATAGCCTACCGCGTAATAACTGATATAGCCTACCGCGTAATAACTGATATAGCCTACCGCGTAATAACTGATATAGCCTACCGCGTAATAACTGATATAGCCTACCGCGTAATAACTGATATAGCCTACCGCCTGATATAGCCTACCGCGTAATAACTGATATAGCCTACCGCGTAATAACTGATATAGCCTACCGCGTAATAACTGATATAGCCTACCGCGTAATAACTGATATAGCCTACCGCGTAATAACTGATATAGCCTACCGCGTAATAACTGATATAGCCTACGGCGTAATAACTGATATAGCCTACCGCGTAATAACTGATATAGCCTACGGCGTTCTCGCTTCCTTCAAACTACCCAGGAGTTCTATTGGCTGCTGTATTTAACATTCAGCAAACAAGAGCGTGCATCCCTCTTCCAATAGTCTCTTGGTATAAGAAACGCTAACAAAAATAATGTCCAGCAACCTATTCTAGTCTAGCTTTTCCTGCATGGGACTCCAAGAGCTAATGAGCGTTTCAGTTAAAGAGACAGGCCAGCGGAGGACAAGGAAAGTTGAATAGGATACTGAATCAAATGTACAACAACGCATTCAACTGAAATGTAAGTCGCTCTGGATAAGAGCGTCTGCTAAATGACTTAAATGTAAATGTGTAAATGTAATGTCCTCTGGCCCCACCCTGAGCATTAATGATTCATCATTCAGAGGCCGTAGAGATGGGTCGTCAGTCCCCACCCTGAGCATTAATGATTCATCATCAGAGGCCGTAGAGATGGGTCGTCAGTCCCCACCCTGAGCATTAATGATTCATCATCAGAGGCTGTAGAGATGGGTCGTCAGTCCCCACCCTGAGCATTAATGCTTCATCATCAGAGGCCGTAGAGATGGGTCGTCAGTCCCCACCCTGAGCATTAATGCTTCATCTTGCTGAGGCCGTAGAGAGGCCAGATTTAGACATCACATATAATGTAACAGTTCCATTTCAACGTACCCTCCATGATTCTGGCACAGATCTCAGCCCCCACTCCGTACTGGGGCCAGCCCCCCTCCACTGTGACCAGATGGCCGGTTTTCATCACACTGGCCTCAATGGAGTCCACATCCAGGGGCCTTATGGTGCGCAGGTTAACCACCTAGGAGGAGGAGGAGACAGAACAGGTTAACCACCTAGGAGGAGGAGGAGACAGAACAGGTTAACCACCTAGGAGGAGGAGGAGACAGAACAGGTTAACCACCTAGGAGGAGGAGGAGACCAGAACAGGTTAACCACCTAGGAGGAGGAGGAGGAGACAGAACAGGTTAACCACCTAGGAGGAGGAGGAGGAGACCAGGTTAACAGGTTAACCACCTAGGAGGAGGAGGAGGAGACCGAACAGGTTAACCACCTAGGAGGAGGAGGAGGAGACCGAACAGGTTAACCACCTAGGAGGAGGAGGAGGAGGAACCACCTAGGAGGAGGAGGAGGAGACCGAACAGGTTAACCACCTAGGAGGAGGAGGAGGAGGTTAACCACCTAGGAGAGGAGGAGGAGACCGAACAGGTTAAACCACCTAGAAGGAGGAGGAGGAGACCGAACAGGTTAACCACCTAGGAGGAGGAGGAGGAGACCGAACAGGTTAACCACCTAGGAGGAGGAGGAGGAGACCGAACAGGTTAACCACCTAGGAGGAGGAGGAGGAGACCGAACAGGTTAACCACCTAGGAGGAGGAGGAGGAGACCGAACAGGTTAACCACCTAGGAGGAGGAGGAGGAGACCGAACAGGTTAACCACCTAGGAGGAGGAGGAGACCGAACAGGTTAACCACCTAGGAACAGGTTAACCACCTAGGAGGAGGAGGAGACCGAACAGGTTAACCACCTAGGAGGAGGAGGAGACCGAACAGGTTAACCACCTAGGAGGAGGAGGAGACCGAACAGGTTAACCACCTAGGAGGAGGAGGAGACCGAACAGGTTAACCACCTAGGAGGAGGAGGAGACCGAACAGGTTAACCACCTAGGAGGAGGAGGAGGAGGTTAACCGAACAACAGGTTAACCACCTAGGAGGAGGAGGAGGAGGTTAACCACCTAGGAGGACAGGTTAACCACCTAGGAGGAGGAGGAGACCGAACAGGTTAACCACCTAGGAGGAGGAGGAGGAGGTTAACCACCTAGGAACAGGTTAACCACCTAGGAGGAGGAGGAGACCGAACAGGTTAACCACCTAGGAGGAGGAGGAGGAGACCGAACAGGTTAACCACCTAGGAGGAGGAGGAGACCGAACAGGTTAACCACCTAGGAGGAGGAGGAGACCGAACAGGTTAACCACCTAGGAGGAGGAGGAGACCGAACAGGTTAACCACCTAGGAGGAGGAGGAGAGACCGAACAGGTTAACCACCTAGGAGGAGGAGGAGACCGAACAGGTTAACCACCTAGGAGGAGGAGGAGACCGAACAGGTTAACCACCTAGGAGGAGGAGGAGACCGAACAGGTTAACCACCTAGGAGGAGGGGACAGAACAGGTTAACCACCTAGGAGGAGGAGACAGAACAGGTTAACCACCTAGGAGGAGGAGACAGAACAGGTTAACCACCTAGGAGGAGGAGACAGAACAGGTTAACCACCTATGAGGGCACAGAACAATAATTTAGAAATGTTGTACGTTTTCAAAAACACTCGTCGACTCATTCCAGGGATTGTTTAAAGGTGCTATGCATCAATGGTCTACAGAACTTAAAACACAAAAAGATTTAAATTACCTATACAGAGCCTTCAGAAGGTATTCACACCCCTTGACTGGTACAGAGCCTTCAGAAAGTATTCACACCCCTTGACTGGTACAGAGATTTCAGAAGGTATTCACACCCCTTGACTGGTACAGAGCCTTCAGAAGGTATTCACACCCCAAAATGGAGTTGATTTATGGAGTTGTCTTATGTCAGTTAGGATCACCACTTTATTTTTATGTGAAATGTCAGAGAGAATGATTTTTCAGCTTTTATTTCTTTCATCACATTCCCAGTGGGTCAGAAGTCTACATACACTCAAGTCATATTTGGTAGCATTGCTTTAAATTGTTTAACCTGGGTCAAACATTTTGGGTAGCCTTCCACAAATTTTCCACAATAAGTTGGGTGAATTTTGGCCCATTCCTCCAGACAGAGCTGGCCTCCTTGCTCGCGCACGCTTTTTCAGTTCTGCCCACAAATTGAGGTTAGGGCTTTGTCATGGCCACTCCAATACCTTGACTTTGTTGTCCTGACGCCGTTTTGCCACAACTTTGGAAGTATGCTTGAGGTCATTGTCCATTTGGAAGACCCATTCGCGACCATCTTTAACTTCCTGCCTGATGTCTTGAGATGTTGCTTCAATATATCCACATAATTTCCCTGCCTCATGATGCCAACTATTTTGTGAAGTGCACCAGTCCCTCCTGCAGCAAAGTACCCCCACAACATGATGCTGCCACCCCGGTGCTTCACGGTTGGGATGGTGTTCTTCGGCTTGCAAGCCTACCCCCTTTTCCTGCAAACATAATGATGGCCAAACAGTTCTATTTTTGTTTCATCAGACCAGAGGACATTTCTGCAAAAAGTACGATCTTTGTCCCCATGTGCAGTTGCAAACGGTAGTCTGGCTTTTTTAGGGCGGTTTTGGAGCAGTGGCTTCTTCCTTGCTCAGGTTGTCGATATAAGACAAAAGTCTCTATATCCACAGTAAAATTTGTACCTGTTTCCTCCAGCATCTTCACAGGGTCCTTTTCTGTTGTTCTGGGATTGATTTGCACTTTTCGCACCAAAGTACGTTCATCTCTAGGAGACAGAACGCGTCTCCTTCCTGAGCGGTGTGACGGCTGCGTGGTCCCGTGGTGTTTATACTTGCATACTATTGTTTAAAGGTAGGCCTTGAAATGCATCCACAGGTACACCTCCAATTGACTCAAATTATGTTAATTAGCCTATCAGAAGCCATGACATAATTTTCTGGAATTTTCCAAGCTGTTTAAAGCACAGTCAACTTAGTGTATTTAAACTTCTGACCCACTGGAATTGTGATACAGTGAATTATAAGTGAAATAATCTGTAAACAATTGTTGGAAAAATGACTTGTGTCATGCACACAGTAGATGTCCTAACCGACTTGCCAATACTATAGTTTGTTAACAAGAAACTTGTGGAGTGGTTGAAAAACAAGTTTTAATGACTCCAACCTGAGTGTATGTACAAATAAAGTTTAATGCAAAAAAATAAAAATAGAACAATTTGTTAGTAGCCCATAAAAACGGCAGCCCCCCACTCCGGCGCCATTCGTATCTACCAGTTGAGCTACAGGTGATAATGCTTACTGGACCCAAACTGTTACAGACCTATATCCATCCTGCCTATCTAAGGTCTTCGAAAGCCAAGTCAACAAACAAACTGACCATCTCAAATCCCACCTTACCTTCTCTGCTGTGCAATCTGGTTTA
The DNA here is from genome assembly GCF_021184085.1 of Oncorhynchus gorbuscha. Classification (NCBI taxonomy): domain Eukaryota; kingdom Metazoa; phylum Chordata; class Actinopteri; order Salmoniformes; family Salmonidae; genus Oncorhynchus; species Oncorhynchus gorbuscha. Next base: position 82,624,048 of record NC_060190.1, read on the forward strand.
CGAGCCTGTCACAGGTGCACCTCAGCCACGCTCAAGGTACTAAACGATATCATAACCGCCATCGATAAAAGACAGTACTGTGCAGTCGTCTTCATCGACCTGGCCAAGGATTTCGACTCTGTCAATCACCGTATTCTTATCGGCAGACTCAGTAGCCTCAGTTTTTCTAATGACTGCCTTGCCTGGTTCACCAACAACTTTGCAGACAGAGATCAGTGTGTCAAATCGGAAGGCATGCTGTCCGGTCCTCTGGCAGTCTCTATGGGGGTGCCACAGGGTTCAATTCTCGGGCCGACTCTGTATATATCAATTCTCTGTATATATCAATGTCGCTCTTGCTGCGGGTGAGTCTCTGATCCACCTCTACGCAGACGACACCATTCTGTATACTTCCGGCCCGTCCTTGGACACTGTGCTATCTAACCTCCAAACGAGCTTCAATGCCATACATTTACATTTTACATTTAAGTCATTTAGCAGACGCTCTTATCCAGAGCGACTTACAAATTGGTGCATTCACCTTATGACATCCAGTGGAACAGTCACTTTACAATAGTGCATCTAAATCTTAAAGGGGGGGTGAGAGGGATTACTTATCCTATCCTAGGTATTCCTTAAAGAGGTGGGGTTTCAGGTGTCTCCGGAAGGTGGTGATTGACTCCGCTGTCCTGGCGTCGTGAGGGAGTTTGTTCCACCATTGGGGGGCCAGAGCAGCGAACAGTTTTGACTGGGCTGAGCGGGAGCTGTACTTCCTCAGTGGTAGGGAGGCGAGCAGGCCAGAGGTGGATGAACGCAGTGCCCTTGTTTGGGTGTAGGGCCTAATCAGAGCCTGGAGGTACTGAGGTGCCGTTCCCCTCACAGCTCCGTAGGCAAGCACCATGGTCTTGTAGCGGATGCGAGCTTCAACTGGAAGCCAGTGGAGAGAGCGGAGGAGCGGGGTGGCGTGAGAGAACTTGGGAAGGTTGAACACCAGACGGGCTGCGGCGTTCTGGATGAGTTGAAGGGGTTTAATGGCACAGGCAGGGAGCCCAGCCAACAGCGAGTTGCAGTAATCCAGACGGGAGATGACAAGTGCCTGGATTAGGACCTGCGCCGCTTCCTGTGTGAGGCAGGGTCGTACTCTGCAGATGTTGTAGAGCATGAACCTACAGGAACGGGCCACCGCCTTGATGTTGGTTGAGAACGACAGGGTGTTGTCCAGGATCACGCCAAGTTTCTTAGCGCTCTGGGAGGAGGACACAATGGAGTTGTCAACCGTGATGGCGAGATCATGGAACGGGCAGTCCTTCCCCGGGAGGAAGAGCAGCTCAGTCTTGCCGAGGTTCAGCTTGAGGTGGTGATCCGTCATCCACACTGATATGTCTGCCAGACATGCAGAGATGCGATTCGCCACCTGGTCATCAGAAGGGGGAAAGGAGAAGATTAGTTGTGTGTCGTCTGCATAGCAATGATAGGAGAGACCATGTGAGATTATGACAGAGCCAAGTGACTTGGTGTATAGCGAGAATAGGAGAGGGCCTAGAACAGAGCCCTGGGGGACACCAGTGGTGAGAGCGCGTGGTGAGGAGACAGATTCTCGCCACGCCACCTGGTAGGAGCGACCTGTCAGGTAGGACGCAATCCAAGCGTGGGCCGCGCCGGAGATGCCCAACTCTGAGAGGGTGGAGAGGAGGATCTGATGGTTCACAGTATCGAAGGCAGCCGATAGATCTAGAAGGATGAGAGCAGAGGAGAGAGAGTTAGCTTTAGCAGTGCGGAACGCCTCCGTGATACAGAGGAGAGCAGTCTCAGTTGAATGACTATAGTCTTGAAACCTGACTGATTTGGATCAAGAAGGTCATTCAGAGAGAGATAGCGGGAGAGCTGGCCAAGGACGGCACGTTCAAGAGTTTTGGAGAGAAAAGAGAGAAGGGATACTGGTCTGTAATTGTTGACATCGGAGGGATCGAGTGTAGGTTTTTTCAGAAGGGGTGCAACTCTCGCTCTCTTGAAGACGGAAGCCTCCAACTGCTTCCGTGGCCTCCAACTGCTCTTAAATGCTAGTAAAACCAAATGCATGCTTTTTAACCGTTCGCTGCCTGCACCCGCACGCCCAACTAGCATCACCACCCTGTTCCGACCTAGAATATGTGGACATCTATAAGTACCTAGGTGTCTGGCTAGACTGTAAACTCTCCTTCCAGACTCATATCAAACATCTCTAATCTAAAATCAGATCTAGAGTCGGCTTTCTATTTTGCAACAAAGCCTCCTTCACTCACGCTGCCAAACTTACCCTAGTAAAACTGACTATCCTTCCGATCCTCGAAGATGTCATCTACAAAATTGCTTCCAACACTCTACTCAGCAAACTGGATGCAGTTTATCACAGTGCCATCCGTTTTGTCACTAAAGCACCTTATACCACCCACCACTGCAACCTGTATGCTCTAGTCGGCTGGCCCTCGCTACATATTGCTAGGTAAAGCGCCAGACCCACTGGCTCCAGGTCATCTACAAGTCCATGCTAGGTAAAGCTCCGCCTTATCTCAGTTCACTGGTCACGATGGCAACACCCACCCGTAGCACGCGCTCCAGCAGCCCACCCATTTTACCTACCTCATCCCCTCTGTTTATATTTATTTACTTTTCTGCTCTTTGCATCTCACTGATCATCCCCAGTAAAGCCAACACCTCATTTGACCATCTGATCCGCCTTTTATTCGTTCCAGTACTCTGCTGCCTGTGACTGGAATCTGCAAAATAGTAATTGCAAAAAATATCGCTGACCATCTGTTGGTTAGACTTTTATCTCCCTCACCAACTTCAAACATCTGCTATCTGAGCAGCTAACCTTTTGCACACCAATATCGCTGCCAGCTTTATCACTCCAGTACATAGTCTATAGGAAAATAGCCCATCTGATCATTTATCCAATTTTACCTACCTCATCCCCATACTGTTTATATTTATTTTACTTTTAATCTGCTCTTTTTTGCACACCAATATCTCTACCTGTACATGACCATCTGATCATTTATCACTCCAGTGTTAATCTGCTAAATTGTAATTATTCGCCTACCTCCTCATGCCTTTTGCACACCAATATCTCTACCTGTACATGACCATCTGATCATTTATCACTCCAGTGTTAATCTGCTAAATTGTAATTATTCGCCTACCTCCTCATGCCTTTTGCACACAATGAATATAGAATCCCCCCTTTTTTTCTTTTTTTCTACTGTGTTATTGACTTGTTAATTGTTTACTCCATGTGTAACTCTGTTGTCTGTTCACACTGCTATGCTTTATCTTGGCCAGGTCGCAGTTGTAAATGAGAACTTGTTCTCAACTAGCCTACCTGGTTAAATAAAGGTGAAATAAAATAAAAATAGACATTGTAAATTCAGTTTATTTAAAAACAAGTACAAATCTAATTGTTGACCCCATAAATAGGACACTCACCTCACATTCAACCCCCTCCTTAGCCAGGACAGTCGCTGCATCCAGACAGAAACCCACACACCGGGAATGTGACACGAGAGTGATATGGGTTCCTGGAGTAAACAGACAGAAATGGTTGGGTAGTGTACAATGTTTTCTATATCTGTGTTGTAACAAGAGCCTACGACTGAACTTAGGCACCCTTAGGAGTTTTCTGTTTTCCACCACCCACAACTAAGTGGCACATTCCAGGCCAAGCGTTCCAGTTCTGTTATTGTCCCCTTCAAGCCATCACAAGAACAAATAAACTGCCTGCTTTTTTTTACCTGAGTGGCCCGGAGGAGGGGGTCAGTAGGAGAAGGGGGTCAGTAGGAGGAGGGGGTCAGGAGGAGGAGGGGGTCAGGAGGAGGAGGGGGTCAGGAGTAGGAGGGTGTCAGGAGGAGAAGGGGGTCAGGAGGAGGAGGGGGTCAGGAGGAGGAGGGGGCCAGGAGGAGGAGGGGGTAAGGAGACCGAAAAAACAGATGCCTTCTGCAAATCAGCAGACCGCCTTGTCATTCCCAGTAAAACATACAGATCACCAGCCAGTCTTTCAAATAGCCAAGGAAGAGCAGTAACCAGGGTAGCGTATTGCAGGGGAAGAGCAGTAACCAGGGTAGCGTATTGCAGGGGAAGAGCAGTAACCAGGGTAACGTATTGCAGGGGAAGAGCAGTAACCAGGGTAGCGTGTTGCAGGGGAAGAGCAGTAACCAGGGTAGTGTTGCAGGGCAAGAGCAGTAACCAGGGTAGCGTATTGCAGGGCAAGAGCAGTAACCAGGGTAGCGTATTGCAGGGCAAGAGCAGTAACCAGGGTAGCGTATTGCAGGGGAAGAGCAGTAACCAGGGTAACGTATTGCAGGGGAAGAGCAGTAACCAGGGTAACGTATTGCAGGGGAAGAGCAGTAACCAGGGTAGCGTATTGCAGGGGAAGAGCAGTAACCAGGGTAGCGTATTGCAGGGGAAGAGCAGTAACCAGGGTAACGTATTGCAGGGGAAGAGCAGTAACCAGGGTAACGTATTGCAGGGGAAGGGCGGTAACCAGGGTAGCGTATTGCAGGGGAAGAGCAGTAACCAGGGTAGCGTATTGCAGGAGAAGAGCAGTAACCAGGGTAGCGTATTGCAGGGGAAGAGCAGTAATAATATATAATAATAATACAGTAACCAGGGTAGCGTATTGCAGGGGAAGAGACCTTGGACCTTTACTCTTTTTAACATTAGAAATGGCACCAATACAGCCCAGTGACCCTTATGAACAATATATTAAACTGGAGGACATGTTGGCATAACGTGACCATTTTCTCCTGGTTGTTATGTCATTAAAAGGGGTAGAATGAGGATTTACTGTTTGGTACCTGCAGGCTACGCATTTCATCCTAGAGAGAAACAGTTTTCTGTACAGTAGAAACATTCTGCGAACACTTCTGAACATAAATGTGTGGGGTTCCTCCAATCAGAGTCCGCCCTCTGTGAGGATCACTATAAATTACAGGATTCTCTAACAGACGCGGGGATCAAGTTTCTTCGAGATGCGCCCACACCAAGTTGAAATGAATAATTCCATCTCCTTGGAAAACAAACACCTACCGACGAAACCCTATCCTACTCAGACAGAATCAATCATCCCAGAGAATCTGCGGAGAGCACTGTTGCTCATTCAAGACCAACGGACTGAGTTCACAATACATCCCGGGTGGGATCAGAGAAACGTCTGGAAAAAAACTAGTAGACATTACTTTCCTGGACTGAGGCCAGAGCGGAGCTGGTCTCGCTCCTTTGGCTGTGAGCTATTTTTTGGCCTCAGCACGACTGTCAAGAGAAGAGGACAACAGGCCTTGACTTCATCCTATCCTAGCGGGAGCTAACCGGGCAGGCAACATCAGCATACCAGTAAATGACCCATAGCATACTTAAATTCCTCTGAAAGGGGCATTGTGTGTGTGCGTCTGTAAAGTAGTGGACGTCATTGAGTAATAGTGGGATGGCAGGTATAATTTACAAGCCCATGATCAATACTGTCCCGGCATTGTCCACAACATATGCTGACAGCCTAGCTCATTGTCCACAACAGATGCTAACTGACAGCCTAGCCCATTGTCCACAACAGATGCTAACTGACAGCCTAGCTCATTGTCCACAACAGATGCTAACTGACAGCCTAGCCCATTGTCCACAACAGATGCTAACTGACAGCCTAGCCCATTGTCCACAACAGATGCTAACTGACAGCCTAGCCCATTGTCCACAACGGATGCTAACTGACAGCCTAGCCCATTGTCCACAACGGATGCTAACTGACAGCCTAGCCCATTGTCCACAACGGATGCTAACTGACAGCCTAGCCCATTGTCCACAACAGATGCTAACTGACAGCCTAGCCCATTGTCCACAACGGATGCTAACTGACAGCCTAGCCCATTGTCCACAACAGATGCTAACTGACAGCCTAGCCCATTGTCCACAACGGATGCTAACTGACAGCCTAGCCCATTGTCCACAACAGATGCTAACTGACAGCCTAGCTCATTGTCCACAACAGATGCTAACTGACAGCCTAGCCCATTGTCCACAACAGATGCTAACTGACAGCCTAGCTCATTGTCCACAACAGATGCTAACTGACAGCCTAGCCCATTGTCCACAACGGATGCTAACTGACAGCCTAGCCCATTGTCCACAACAGATGCTAACTGACAGCCTAGCTCATTGTCCACAACAGATGCTAACTGACAGCCTAGCTCATTGTCCACAACAGATGCTAACTGACAGCCTAGCCCATTGTCCATTCCTGTTTGGTGAAGCTCTCTATAATTCACAGTTGTGACAGCTGTCAATGTAGCCCTCTCACACTTTCTCTTTCAATGAATACGAACCCTATAATTCTCAAAGTCCTGTGAAAGTGTTTTTGTATTTGAGTTGAGTACGGAAGCCATTCATATTCAACTTTGGAGATTCACCTCAAACTGCATTGTATCCGTTAACTACCTGATATTACAACTTATTCTAGTAAATAAAACCTTTAATGAATTATTTGTGACATTTAAGTTAATTTGTGAGCGATTGGGTTATTGAGGTTTCCAGGGGTAAATAAAAATCCCATAACTGAAACTTCAGTCTCAAATTAAATTTGTACATAATCAGACCATGCTTATAGCCTTGTTGTCTATATTATCAGATGTGCTATTAGCAATAAGCATTATCACCGGTCGCCCAACAAGCAGCATAGCGACATAGAAAGTCCATGGCTGAAGAATGGGGTGTGTCCATCTCCATTTACCCCAACATCCTGATTATTATTAGTTTCTATTACAAAGTATGTCATTGCCCTTTTAAGATGTCATTGCCCCTTTAAGAGGCCATTGCCCCTTTAAGAGGCCTGGTACACAGCCGCTCCTAAACCATGCTTGCAGCGCTGGTTGTAAAACGATGCCACACTGAAGGAGTAGAAACATAAACGTTGTAGCGATGGCAAACCGGGATCCCCTCTTTTCAACAAAGGACAAAAATATTTTCAAACGTGTTTCCCCGCAATTGGATTAAGAATTGTTGTGCATTGACTGCTTGTCAGAAGACATGTTTCTCTCCTACGGCTCTCCTACGGCTCTCCTACGGCTCTCCTACGGCTCTCCCATGGCTCTCCCATGGCTCTCCTACGGCTCTCCTATGGGTCTCCCATGGCTCTCCTACGGCTCTCCTATGGGTCTCCCATGGCTCTCCTACGGCTCTCCTATGGGTCTCCCATGGCTCTCACCACTGGTGTCCCCCAGGGCTCTGTTCTTGGCCCTATTCTCGCTATACACCAAGTCACTTGGCTCTGTCATAACCTCACATGGTCTCTCTTATCATTGCTATGCAGACGACACACAATTAATCTTCTCCTTTCCCCCTTCTGATGACCAGGTGGCGAATCGCATCTCTGCATGTCTGGCAGACATATCAGTGTGGATGACGGATCACCACCTCAAGCTGAACCTCGGCAAGACGGAGCTGCTCTTCCTCCCGGGGAAGGACTGCCCGTTCCATGATCTCGCCATCACGGTTGACAACTCCATTGTGTCCTCCTCCCAGAGCACTAAGAACCTTGGCGTGATCCTGGACAACACCCTGTCGTTCTCAACCAACATCAAGGCGGTGGCCCGTTCCTGTAGGTTCATGCTCTACAACATCCGCAGAGTACGACCCTGCCTCACACAGGAAGCGTCGCAGGTCCTAATCCAGGCACTTGTCATCTCCCGTCTGGATTACTGCAACTCGCTGTTGGCTGGGCTCCCTGCCTGTGCCATTAAACCCCTTCAACTCATCCAGAACGCCGCAGCCCGTCTGGTGTTCAACCTTCCCAAGTTCTCTCACGTCACCCCGCTCCTCCGTTCTCTCCACTGGCTTCCAGTTGAAGCTCGCATCCGCTACAAGACCATGGTGCTTGCCTACGGAGCTGTGAGGGGAACGGCACCTCAGTACCTCCAGGCTCTGATCAGGCCCTACACCCAAACAAGGGCACTGCGTTCATCCACCTCTGGCCTGCTCGCCTCCCTACCACTGAGGAAGTACAGCTCCCGCTCAGCCCAGTCAAAACTGTTCGCTGCCCTGGCCCCCCAATGGTGGAACAAACTCCCTCACGACGCCAGGACAGCGGAGTCAATCACCACCTTCCGGAGACACCTGAAACCCCACCTCTTTAAGGAATACCTAGGATAGGATAAGTAATCCCTCTCACCCCACCCCCCCTAAGTTTTAGATGCACTATTGTTAAGTGACTGTCCCACTGGATGTCATAAGGTGAATGCACCAATTTGTAAGTCGCTCTGGATAAGAGCGTCTGCTAAATGACTTAAATGTAAATGTAAATGGCTCTCCTATGGGTCTCCCATGGCTCTCCTACGGCTCTCCTATGGGTCTCCCATGGCTCTCCTACGGCTCTCCTATGGGTCTCCCACGGCTCTCCTACGGCTCTCCTACGGGTCTCCCATGGCTCTCCCACGGGTCTCCCATGGGTCTCCTACGGGTCTCCTACGGGTCTCCTACGGGTCTCCTATGGTTCTCCTATGGTTCTCCTACGGGTCTCCTATGGTTCTCCTACGGGTCTCCTATGGTTCTCCTATGGGTCTCCTATGGTTCTCCTATGGGTCTCCTATGGGTCTCCTACGGGTCTCCTATGGGTCTCCAAACTGGAATGGATCCTGAGAGGAATATTAGTTCAAACACAAGCCGACTAGGCAAATAGGTCATCTATTGTCTGGTTTAGTTTAATAACACCATTACATGACTGGGTAAATAGATCATCTATTGTCTGGTTTAGTTTCATAACATGACTAGGTAAATAGATCTTCTATTGCCTGGTTTAGTTTAATAACACCATTACATGACTAGATAAATAGATCTTCTATTGTCTATAATAACACCATTACATGACTGGGTAAATAGATCTTCTATTGTCTATAATAACACCATTACATGACTGGGTAAATAGATCTTCTATTGTCTATAATAACACCATTACATGACTAGATAAATAGATCTTCTATTGCCTGGTTTAGTTTAATAACACCATTACATGACTAGATAAATAGATCTTCTATTGTCTATAATAACACCATTACATGACTAGGTAAATAGATCTTCTATTGTCTATAATAACACCATTACATGACTAGATAAATAGATCTTCTATTGTCTATAATAACACCATTACATGACTGGGTAAATAGATCTTCTATTGTCTGGTTTAGTTTAATAACATGACTGGGTAAATAGATCATCTATTGTCTATAATAACACCATTACATAACTAGGTAAATAGATCTTCTATTGTCTATAATAACACCATTACATGACTAGGTAAATAGATCATCTATTGTCTGGTTTAGTTTAATAACTAGGTAAATAGATCATCTATTGTCTGGTTTAGTTTAATAACATGACTAGGTAAATAGATCATCTATTGTCTGGTTTAGTTTAATAACATGACTAGGTAAATAGATATTCTATTGTCTGGTTTAGTTTAATAACATGACTAGGTAAATAGATCTTCTATTGTCTGGTTTAGTTTAATAACATGACTAGGTAAATAGATCTTCTATTGTCTGGTTTAGTTTAATAACATGACTAGGTAAATAGATCTTCTATTGTCTGGTTTAGTTTAATAACATGACTAGGTAAATAGATCTTCTATTGTCTGGTTTAGTTTAATAACATGACTGGGTAAATAGATCTTCTATTGTCTGGTTTAGTTTAATAACATGACTAGGTAAATAGATCTTCTATTGTCTGGTTTAGTTTAATAACATGACTGGGTAAATAGATCTTCTATTGTCTGGTTTAGTTTAATAACATGACTAGGTAAATATATCTTCTATTGTCTGGTTTAGTTTAATAACATGACTAGGTAAATAGATCTTCTATTGTCTGGTTTAGTTTAATAACATGACTGGGTAAATAGATCTTCTATTGTCTGGTTTAGTTTAATAACATGACTAGGTAAATAGATCTTCTATTGTCTGGTTTAGTTTAATAACATGACTAGGTAAATAGGTGACAAAAACAGTAGGAGTGGAAAGTTCCATCCTGAGTGACTTTACCAACAGCTACACACGTACACTACACTGCTGTCTGAGTTGAGGCTGCTGTGGTGCACATTGGACTATTTAATTCATCTGAACATCGTGGTCAGCAACAATCATGAATGGCAGTTCAGTGCACACAGCTTAACAGAAAATAAAATACAGTTGGGAATATATTTCCTAGAACAGACATGCTTCTGTCTGATCGACAAACCACCAATCCCCAACTCTCGCTCACAATGAAAATATCAATTAGCTCTCAATGTTTTTCTAGGGGAGGGTACAATGAACATACCTTTATATATATATATATATATATATAGCATAAACATTTAAATTCTCCAGCTGCTGCTAGTTACCTTGTCTTTCCACCTTGGCCTTTCCAATAGGTACGACAAAGTCTTTGTGCATAACCTCCTCAGACAGGTCAAAGGGCACACCGTACATCAGCTCATTCTCCAGGAACACCACTGTTGAAGGAGAAATACAAGACCACGTGCTTTTGATTAGCAGGTGTCACCATGGTTACAGCACAGGAACTTCAGTGTCTACACTACAGGACGTGAGCAGATGGCCAGTGATTCCCCTCATCTATACTACAGGACATGAGCAGATGGCCAGTGATTCCCCTCATCTATACTACAGGACATGAGCAGATGGCCAGTGATTCCACTCATCTGTACTACAGGACATGAGCAGATGGCCAGTGATTCCCCTCATCTATACTACAGGACATGAGCAGATGGCCAGTGATTCCCCTCATCTATACTACAGGACATGAGCAGATGGCCAGTGATTCCCCTCATCTATACTACAGGACATGAGCAGATGGCCAGTGATTCCCCTCATCTGTACTACAGGACATGAGCAGAGGGCCAGTGATTCCCCTCATCTACACTACAGGACATGAGCAGAGGGCCAGTGATTCCCCTCATCTATACTACAGGACATGAGCAGATGGCCAGTGATTCCCCTCATCTACACTACAGGACATGAGCAGATGGCCAGTGATTCCACTCATCTATACTACAGGACATGTGCAGATGGCCAGTGATTCCCCTCATCTATACTACAGGACATGAGCAGATGGCCAGTGATTCCCCTCATCTATACTACAGGACATGAGCAGATGGCCAGTGATTCCCCTCATCTATACTACAGGACATGAGCAGATGGCCAGTGATTCCACTCATCTGTACTACAGGACATGAGCAGATGGCCAGTGATTCCCCTCATCTGTACTACAGGACATGAGCAGAGGGCCAGTGATTCCCCTCATCTACACTACAGGACATGAGCAGAGGGCCAGTGATTCCCCTCATCTATACTACAGGACATGAGCAGATGGCCAGTGATTCCCCTCATCTACACTACAGGACATGAGCAGATGGCCAGTGATTCCCCTCATCTATACTACAGGACATGAGCAGATGGCCAGTGATTCCCCTCATCTATACTACAGGACATGAGCAGATGGCCAGTGATTCCCCTCATCTATACTACAGGACATGAGCAGATGGCCAGTGATTCCCCTCATCTATACTACAGGACATGAGCAGATGGCCAGTGATTCCCCTCATCTATACTACAGGACATGAGCAGATGGCCAGTGATTCCCCTCATCTATACTACAGGACATGAGCAGATGGCCAGTGATTCCCCTCATCTATACTACAGGACATGAGCAGATGGCCAGTGATTCCACTCATCTGTACTACAGGACATGAGCAGATGGCCAGTGATTCCACTCATCTATACTACAGGACGTGAGCAGATGGCCAGTGATTCCCCTCATCTGTACTACAGGACATGAGCAGATGGCCAGTGATTCCCCTCATCTACACTACAGGACATGAGCAGATGGCCAGTGATTCCCCTCATCTATACTACAGGACATGAGCAGATGGCCAGTGATTCCCCTCATCTGTTCTACAGGACATGAGCAGATGGCCAGTGATTCCACTCATCTGTACTACAGGACATGAGCAGATGGCCAGTGATTCCCCTCATCTATACTACAGGACATGAGCAGATGGCCAGTGATTCCCCTCATCTATACTACAGGACATGAGCAGATGGCCAGTGATTCCACTCATCTATACTACAGGACATGAGCAGATGGCCAGTGATTCCCCTCATCTATACTACAGGACATGAGCAGATGGCCAGTGATTCCACTCATCTATACTACAGGACATGAGCAGATGGCCAGTGATTCCCCTGATCTACACTACAGGACATGAGCAGATGGCCAGTGATTCCCCTCATCTACACTACAGGACATGAGCAGATGGCCAGTGATTCCCCTCATCTGTTCTACAGGACATGAGCAGATGGCCAGTGATTCCACTCATCTGTACTACAGGACATGAGCAGATGGCTAGTGATTCCCCTCATCTATACTACAGGACATGAGCAGATGGCCAGTGATTCCCCTCATCTATACTACAGGACATGAGCAGATGGCCAGTGATTCCACTCATCTATACTACAGGACATGAGCAGATGGCCAGTGATTCCCCTCATCTATACTACAGGACATGAGCAGATGGCCAGTGATTCCCCTCATCTATACTACAGGACATGAGCAGATGGCCAGTGATTCCACTCATCTATACTACAGGACATGAGCAGATGGCCAGTGATTCCCCTCATCTATACTACAGGACATGAGCAGATGGCCAGTGATTCCACTCATCTATACTACAGGACATGAGCAGATGGCCAGTGATTCCCCTCATCTACACTACAGGACATGAGCAGATGGCCAGTGATTCCCCTCATCTACACTACAGGACATGAGCAGATGGCCAGTGATTCCCCTCATCTGTTCTACAGGAGCAGATGTGAGGAACCATGAAAAGGCGATTAGCACCCTATTCCCTTCGTAGAGCAATACTTTTCACGGCCCCTGGTCAACAGAGCCTCACGGGCCCCTGGTCAACAGAGCCTCACGGGCCCCTGGTCAACAGAGCCTCACGGGCCCCTGGTCAACAGAGCCTCACGGGCCCCTGGTCAACAGAGCCTCACGGGCCCCTGGTCAACAGAGCCTCACGGGCCCCTGGTCAACAGAGCCTCACGGGCCCCTGGTCAACAGAGCCTCACGGGCCCCTGGTCAACAGAGCCTCACGGGCCCCTGGTCAACAGAGCCTCACGGGCCCCTGGTCAACAGAGCCTCACGGGCCCCTGGTCAACAGTAGTGGAATAGGGTGCTAAACTCAGAGGGAAAAAAAATCTACTTTCGCTCACTGTCAACGCCGTTTATTTTCAGCAAACTTAACATGTGTTAATATTTGTATGAACATAACAAGATTCAACAACTGAGACAAACTGAACAAGTTCCACAGACATCTGACTAACAGAAATGGAATAATGTGTCCCTGAACAGGGGGGGGGGGGCAAAATCAAAAGTAAGTCAGTATCAGGTGTGTCCACCAGCTGCATTAAGTACTGCAGTGCATCTCCTCCTCATGAACTGTACCAGATTTGCAAGTTCTTGCTTCTTAGGCGTCTCACAGTACTGACATTGCAATTTATTGCCCAGGCCACATTTGCAGTCCTCATGCCTCCTTGCAGCATGCCTAAGGCACGTTCACGCAGATGAGCAGGGACTCTGGGCATCTTTCTTTTGGTGTTTATCAGAGTCAGTAGTAAGACCTCTTTAGTGTCCTAAGTTTTCATAACTGTGACCTTAATTGCCTACCGTCTGTAAGCTGTTAGTGTCTTAATGACCGTTCCACAGATTCATGTTCATTAATTGTTTATGGTTCATTGAACAAGCATGGGAAACAGTGTTTAAACCCTTTACAATGAAGATCTGTGAAGTTATTTGGATTTTTGTCAAATTATCTTTGAAAGACAGGGTCCTGAAAAAGGGACGTTTCTTTTATTTTGCTCAGTTTATTTGGGACGTAACTCAATGCTCACCAGGGTTGTCGTCCCTGATAGCTGCTTTAAGGAGCCCTCTGGCATCCTCAGAGTTCCAGGGGCTGACTACTTTGAGACCGGGGCAGTGGCCGTACCAGGCAGCGAAGCACTGGGAGTGTTGGGCTGCCACGCCTGCAGACAAAGAAAGAAATAAAAAAGTTTCTTAGTCAAGTTTCCCCAAAGGTGACGTTCCCAGAATAAAACTCAGAACGGAGCATAGAGTCCTCATAGATCAATGCAATCCTGGTCCTGGGGAACCAAAGGGGCCAGAAACCCCAGGACCAGTATTGGGAAACAGTGGCATTGATGTTTGTTTACCTGCGGAGGAGCCATTGGGGCCGCGGAACACAATGGGGACAGGCTGGGCTCCGGCTGACATGTAGTAGGTCTTAGCAGCGGAGTTGATCACCTGGTCGATGGCTTGCATGGAGAAATTCCAGGTCATGAACTCACAGATTGGCCTCAACCCGGCCTGGAAACACAGCATGATGGATGACTCTCAAACGGCAGCCTATATAGCGCACTTCCTTTGGCCAGGGCCCATTGCACAAGATGAGAAGGCTGTCATCTTTCTACCAAAATCACATGTAGACATTCAATCGTTTGTGTTTTATTACATTTCACACTCAATATAAAGGGTTAGGGAAGAGACGCTTGTACAACGTTACTTTCTATAGGAATAGGACATACATACCGTTATAATAATACTCATTGACTTACGAATGCAGCACCAACAGCAATGCCAGCAAATCCCATCTATAAGGGGAGGAGAAAACGCATCCGTTATAAGAGACCATCAGACTGACAACATAGAAACAACTTTCAAAATAAACAGTCTTGTGGCCTTGTTTACCTCTGTGATTGGCGTGTCGATGATGCGTTTGTCTCCATATTTCTTCCACAACCCCCTGCTGACCTACGAATACACAAGCCAAAATAAATTAATACCATTCATGCTGTCAAATAAAACATAGATTGTTTGAAATGTTTGAATCAGGTTCAAGTCCAGGCCCTGGCTGGACCACTCAAAGCCACTCCTGTGTTGTCTTGGCTGTGAGCTTAGGGTCATTGTCCTGTTGGAAGGTGAATCTTCGCCCCAGTCTGTGGTCCTGAGCGCTCTGGAGCAGGTTTTCATCAAGGATCTCTCTGTACTTTGCTCCGTTCATCTTTGCCTCCATCCTGACTAGACTCCCAGTCCCTGCTGCTGAAAAACATCCCCACAGCACGACGGTGCCACCACCATGCTTCACCATAGGGACGGTGACAGATTTCCTCCAGACGTGACGCTGGGCATTCAGGCCAAAGAGTTCAATATTGGTTTCATCAGACCAGATAATCTTGTTTCTCATGAAGGTACATGAAGGTTTCCGTCTGGCCACTCTACCATAAAGGCCTATGTAGATATTGAATTACAAATCAGCCATTTCCAGCTACAATGTTTACAACATTAACAATGTCTACACTAATTCTGATCAATTTGCTGTTATTTAAATGGACAAATATTGTTGCTTTTCTTTCACAAACAATGACATTTCTAAGTGACCCCAAACTTGAACGTGTGAGTGTGTGTACACACACACACACACACACACACACACACACACACACACACACAAAAGTGTGGACACGCCTACTCATTCAAGGGTTTTTCATTTGGACTATTTTCTACATTTTAGAAGAAGACTTCAACACTATAAAGTAACTGTTGTTTGTCTGTTTGTTGCCGGCCTGTTAGCTTGTCATTCTCCTTTGACCTCTCATCAACGAGCCCTTTTCAGGACTGCCGCTGGCTGGATGTTTAGTCGCACCCAGGAAACCCCTTGACACTGTCGTTCGTCAAATGGACGGTGGACGTTTTTGAGATACTGTCGCCGGCACCGACGATCAAACCACTCTCAAAGTCACTTAGGTCACTGGTTCTAACATTCAATCCAACCAGATGCCTCGATGCCTGCTTTATATATCAACCCACTCCGTAGGAGCGATCCATTTTGGTGAAAGGGGTGGTGTACCTAATAATGAGTGTACATTCTTACCTTGTAGGCTCCATCATACTGAGCCACCTCCTCCCCCAGAAGGAAGACTCTCTCATCCCTCTCCAGTTCCTCATCCATGGCCTGGTTGAGGGCATCTCGGACATTCACCTGAAATAAAGACACATTACATTTACATTTAAGTCATTTAGCAGACGCTCTTATCCAGAGCGACTTACAAATTGGTGCATTCACACAAAAAATACATTCAGAAAGTATCCACACCTTTACTCCACTTTGTTACTTTACAGACTTGTTCGAAAATGGATTAAAGAAACTATTTAAATCGACACACAATTCCCCATAATGACACAATTCCCCATAATGACAAAGCAAAAACAGGTTTAGAATATTTTGCTAATGTATTAAAAATAAAACACCTTATTTCCATAAGCATTCAGACCCTTTGATATGACACTCAGGTGCATCCTGTTTCCTGTTTCCATTCATCAGCCTTGAGATGTGGACTCTGTGGAAAATTCAATTGTTTGGACACCTGTCTATATAAGATCCCACAGTTGACAGTGCATGGCAGAGCAAAAACCAAGACTTGAGGTGGAAGGAATTGTCCGTAGAACTCCGAGACAGGATGGTGTCGAGGCACATATCTGGGGAAGGGTACCAACACATTTCTGCAGCATTGAAGGTCCCCAAGGCTACAGTGGCCTCCAACATTATATAATGGAAGACGTTTGGAACCACCAAGACTCTTCATAGAGCTGGCCGCACGGCCAAAATGAGCACTCAGGAGAGAAAGGCCTTGATCGGGGAGGTGACCAAGAACCCGATGGTCACTGACAGAGGTCCAGAGTTCCTCTGTGGAGATGGGAGAAACTAGCCAGGACAACCATCTCTGCAGAACTCCACCAATCAGGCCTTTATGGTAGAGTAGCCCGACTGAAGCTACTCCTCAGTAAGAAGGCACATACTTGGAGTTTGCCAAAGGGCACCTAAAGACTCTCAGACCATGAGAAACACGATTCACTGGTCTGATGAAACCAAGATTGAACTCTTTGGCTGGAATGGAAATCGTCCCGTCTGGAAGAAACCTGGCACCAGGTGAAGCATGGTGGTGGCAGCATCATGCTGTAGGGATGTTTTTCAGGGATTGGGAGACTAGTCAGGATCAAGGGAAAGATGAACAGAGATCCTTGATGAAAACCTGCTCCAGATCCAGAGTGAAGGTTCACTTTCCAACAGGACAACGACCCTAAGCACACTGCCAAAACACTGGAGTGGCTTCGGGACAGGTCTCAATGTCCTTGATTGACCCACCAAGAGCCCGGACTTGAACCTGATCAAATATCTGATCAAATATCTCTGGAGAGACCTAAAATAGCTGTGCAGCGACGCTCCCCATCCAACCTCACAGAGCTTGAGAGGATCTGCAGAGAAGAATGGGAGAAACTCCCCAAATACAGGTGTGCCAAGCATGTAGTGTCATACCCAAGAAAACTTGTCTGTAATCACTGCCAAAGGTGCTTCAACAAAGTACTGAGTAAAGGGTCTGAATACTTATATAAATGTGATATTTCAGTTTATTTTAAATAAATTTGCAAACATTTCTAAAAACCTGTTTTGCTTTGTCATTATGGGGTATTGTGTGTAGATTGAAGTAAAAAAAAGTAATCAATCAATTTTAGAATAAGGCTGTAATGTAACAAAATGTTTAAAAAGTCAATGGGTCTGGAAACTTTCCCGAATTCACTGTATGTGTTTTATATAGAGATGTTCATTACAAGCTACATCTCAAAGTCACTTTAAAAATCAACGTTGGGGTGAGTTAACATCCTGGCTCTAGACACATATCCTCCTCTCACCACCAGAGATCGATGGAGACAGCAGTTCACATTCAAGTCATTATCCCTCAGAATTCCATTGACCCATTAAGGCGTGAGAATGCTCCAGGTAGGCTGTCAGCTAGCTGAATCGAACAAGTGTGCTCCACTGAAGTCAGTGGCGTTTCCCTTCTATCCACCAATCTGTCCCCCTCAGTCCCGTCCCCCTCAGTCCCCCCTGTCCTGTCCTCCCGTCCCCCTCCGCCCTCCCTCCGTCCCCCTCCGCCCCCAGTCCTCCCGCCGTCCCCCGCCGTCCCCCCCGCCGTCCCCCCGCCGTCCCCCTCCGTCCTCCCCGCTCCCGCCGTCCCCCTCCGTCCTCCCGCCGTCCTCCCGCCGTCCCCCTCCGTCCTCCCGCCGTCCCCCTCCGTTCCCCCTCCGTCCTCCCGCCGTCCCCCTCCGTCCTCCCGCCGTCCCCCTCCGTCCCCCCGCCGTCCCCCGCCGTCCCCCTCCGTCCTCCCGCCGTTCCCCCTCAGTCCTCCCGCCGTTCCCCCTCCGTCCTCCCGCCGTCCCCCCCGTTCTCCCGCCGTCCCCCTCCGTCCTCCCGCCGTCCCCCGCCGTCCCCCTCCGTCCTCCCGCCGTCCCGCCGTCCCCCTCCGTCCTCCCGCCGTCCCCCCTCCGTCCCCCCGCCGTCCTCCCGCCGTCCCCACGGTGTGTGTTGTTGCTTTATTCTTCACCTTCATTGTTTTGGTCTCACATGCTGAGTGTTCATTGGTTATTTACAGGAGTCCTTACCCAACCGCGTTCCGAAAGTGGTCTAGAGAACAGAACAGGCATCATCCGTGAGTCCTTGGCCCACTCAAACGACGCAAATCCCAAAGCATGAAAATGTGTCTGGGATGGCAAAAAATGTAGCGAAATCGTGTAGTGTCTGCCCAGCATAAAATAACATGTCCTTGTTAATGGGCCAGTCAGGCCTTAACATCGCACAAGACTATATAAGACGTTCATCATAGGCGGAGAGCTGGCCAACTTGTTATGATGACTTGAATCGACAGTACATGCTACCGTTCAAGCAATTCAATGACACAAGCAAATATTATGTTTTGGGGTATATACACAATTGACAGCTGTAAGCCACAAAAGTCAGAAATCCCACCTATTTCTACATTTAAAAAAAACATTAATACGGAAAAGGCACGTTTTTGTTTTCATGAATTTTTACGCTATAGACCATTTTGACTTTGCCTGTGGTAACTAGTGAAAACACGTTGAAGGTTGTTAGTTAGATCAACCCATTAGCAAAGATGAAACTATCCCTCACCTGCACAGCAGCCGGAGGTGTCTTGCTGAACTCCCTTCGTAGGACCACCGACACCGCATTCTGCACAAGACAACACACAAAAGGCCTCGTTTTGTTTTTGTCTCATCCGAACAAATAGGTCATTGTCTGCACATGGATTTAAAGTTAATTAAATACCTTCCCGGAGCGAAGAAAACACCCCAACGACGCCATCTTTGACCTGTCCTCTGAGTGGGAGCAGCGACTTGTCCTGGAGAAGGATCCGGTCCAATCAGAGCAGCTGTCTGAGTCCTTCCAGAGATACTACTTGAGGAGATGGGCATCTCATTAACACCCATAAAGCGTCTGCAATGGGCCTCGCGGTGCATTCTGGGAGATTCTGCGACAATTCTGGGACAACGCGATCTCTCCTTCAATATGCTCCAAAACCCAACATTAGCGTGAATTTCGTCAATAAGTGGTACACCACATTTTACAAGATGTGAGATGATTAGCTATGCTCTCTTTAATGTAGTATAGCTGTGGAATTGTGACATTATGTACTTTCGATAAAAAAAATAGGCAGGTTTGTCGACTCATACCCTAACTTTGAAGAAGGGGATTGCGTGACGATTAGTTTAGCAACCGAGTGACGCAGCATAGCAACGTGAAGGCGATTGGTCGACCGTCTTGCTGAGTGCGGCGTTAAACGTGTTTCCATTCAATCTCCCTTGGAATTTATATATCCTCCTTTCTGAAATGTCTCTGGTCAGTCTAAGCAAGCAAGGTATTGAGAACCAATCAGGACCACTCTGATTGGCCGTCATTGTAAATAGGAATGTGTTCTTAACTGACTTGCCAAGTTAAATAAATAGCGTATATTTTAATTAAATCTGTGTGCATATCTGTCACTTTAGACTACTATGCTGAAGTTTGATGTAGCCTAGCTCAGACTAGAGGCAGTGATTACAGCTACCACCAGAGGCTGTCTGGGTATTTACATAGAAGGCTCACAGTGCTAGTCGTATTTAGGCATCATGATGTTGGACATATTTGGACAGCGCACAGGCAGGGTTGGGGAGTAACAGATTACATGTAATCCTTTACATGAAAGGGATTACAAAAACCGGTAACTGTAATCTGTTACGTTACCAGCAAAAATATTGTAATCAGATTACAGATACTTTTGAAAAACTAGATGATTACTTTGAGGATTACTTCTAAATTCAGAAAGGATGTTTGCGAAAACACATCTTAGAAATGTCTCTGCTTTCTCAATGATATTCAAATCAGCATTGATAAAAGGCGCAAGTTTAAATTTGTTCCAACTGAGCGAGTCTGGCTATAAGTCAGAGACCACTATGATGTCAGAGACCACTATGATGTCAGAGACCACTATGATGTCAGAGACCACTATGATATCAGAGACCACTGATGTCAGAGACCAGTATGATGTCAGAGACCACTATGATGTCAGAGACCACTATGATGTCAGAGACCACTATGATGTCAGAGACCACTATGATGTCACACCAAATGTATTTGATGGATCAAGGGAATAGAGCAGGAATAGGCTTTTGTAGGCTACAGTCCAAGCTATGTCTTCCAATGGTGCGACTGCTATCGCCATCAAAATATTATCCAACTTGAATAAACGCTTGGAGGTAAGGATGACAGCAGTGGTGTTGTCTACGGCGATATGGATATCACTTATTATTGATATCTACATATTGATGTGAATCACACTGCTGCTCTCTCATTTAGCTATTTGCACCGTGCAGATTGTGGTTGTTAAATGTGTATTTGAACCCAATAATGGTTGAATTCAAGAAGTTTAAGTTTCATTGTTTTTGAAACCAGTGGACAGCCAGTGAAAAACGCGCTCTTGCAACAGCTGCATAGTGTGGATCCCAGCCTATAGAATAACAGCTGTATAGTGTGGATCCCAGCCTATAGAATAACAGTGTGGATCCCAGCCTATAGAATAACAGTGTGGATCTCAGCCTATAGAATAACAGCTGCATAGTGTGGATCCCAGCCTATAGAATAACAGTGAGGATCCCAGCCTATAGAATAACAGTGTGGATCCCAGCCTATAGAATAACAGTGTGGATCCCAGCCTATAGAATAACAGTGTGGATCCCAGCCTATAGAATAACAGCTGCATAGTGTGGATCCCAGCCTATAGAATAACAGCTGCATAGTGTGGATCCCAGCCTATAGAATAACAGTGTGGATCCCAGCCTATAGAATAACAGTGTGGATCCCAGCCTATAGAATAACAGCTGCATAGTGTGGATCCCAGCCTATAGAATAACAGCTGCATAGTGTGGATCCCAGCCTATAGAATAACAGTGTGGATCCCAGCCTATAGAATAACAGTGTGGATCCCAGCCTATAGAATAACAGTGTGGATCCCAGCCTATAGAATAACAGTGTGGATCCCAGCCTATAGAATAACAGCTGCATAGTGTGGATCCCAGCCTATAGAATAACAGTTGCATAGTGTGGATCCCAGCCTATAGAATAACAGTGTGGATCCCAGCCTATAGAATAACAGTGTGGATCCCAGCCTATAGAATAACAGTGTGGATCCCAGCCTATAGAATAACAGTGTGGATCCCAGCCTATAGAATAACAGTGTGGATCCCAGCCTATAGAATAACAGCTGCATAGTGTGGATCCCAGCCTATAGAATAACAGCTGCATAGTGTGGATCCCAGCCTATAGAATAACAGTGTGGATCCCAGCCTATAGAATAACAGTGTGGATCCCAGCCTACAGAATAACAGTGTGGATCCCAGCCTATAGAATAACAGTGTGGATCCCAGCCTATAGAATAACAGTGTGGATCCCAGCCTATAGAATAACAGCTGCATAGTGTGGATCCCAGCCTATAGAATAACAGCTGCATAGTGTGGATCCCAGCCTATAGAATAACAGTGTGGATCCCAGCCTATAGAATAACAGTGTGGATCCCAGCCTATGGAATAACAGTGTGGATCCCAGCCTATAGAATAACAGTGTGGATCCCAGCCTATAGAAGAACAGCTGCATAGTGTGGATCCCAGCCTATGGAATAACAGCTGCATAGTGTGGATCCCAGCCTATAGAATAACAGTGTGGATCCCAGCCTATAGAATAACAGCTGCATAGTGTGGATCCCAGCCTATAGAATAACAGTGTGGATCCCAGCCTATAGAATAACAGCTGCATAGTGTGGATCCCAGCCTATAGAATAACAGCTGCATAGTGTGGATCCCAGCCTATAGAATAACAGCTGCATAGTGTGGATCCCAGCCTATAGAATAACAGCTGCATAGTGTGGATCCCAGCCTATAGAATAAAAGCTGCACAGTGTGGATCCCAGCCTATAGAATAACAGTGTGGATCCCAGCCTATAGAAGAACAGCTGCATAGTGTGGATCCCAGCCTATGGAATAACAGCTGCATAGTGTGGATCCCAGCCTATAGAATAACAGTGTGGATCCCAGCCTATAGAATAACAGCTGCATAGTGTGGATCCCAGCCTATAGAATAACAGCTGCATAGTGTGGATCCCAGCCTATAGAATAACAGCTGCATAGTGTGGATCCCAGCCTATAGAATAACAGCTGCATAGTGTGGATCCCAGCCTATAGAATAAAAGCTGCACAGTGTGGATCCCAGCCTATAGAATAACAGCTGCACAGTGTGGATCCCAGCCTATAGAATAACAGCTGCACAGTGTGGATCCCAGCCTATGGAATTAAATTGGGGCTTTTATTGCTCAATCTAATTAATGCGGATAAAAACAAAATAGAAGAATATAACTTATAAATGCCTCATGATCTTAGTTCAACTGTCACACTCCATGAGAACCCAACATATACACTTGTTTTACTCCAATGTTTGTAAACATTGTAAATGTAAATAACACTATACTGTTGATATCATGGATGGTCAGTCCTTACATCCACAGCTCTGTCTATTTTTAAATGTTTTATTATTTAACCTTTATTTAACCAGGCAAGTCAGTTAAGAACAACAGAGGCGGGGTGTCCGTTTTGTTGTTTCATTTGTGGATTTGCATTTAAACAGCTGTATATTATCAAGATATCAAAGTGTCACCAACTAACAGGTCAACAATAGGAATCTGTCAATTCTGTGCAAAATCCAATCCATAGATGTACAGTATTATGAACAGTAGATTACAGTAAGTTATAATACAGTAGGTGGCAGTAGGCTATAATACTGTAGATTACAGTAGGCTATAATACTGTAGATTACAGTAGGCTATAATACTGTAGATTACAGTAGGTTATAATACAGTAGGTGGCAGTAGGCTATAATACTGTAGATTACAGTAGGCTATAATACTGTAGATTACAGTAGGCTATAATACAGTAGGTGGCAGTAGGTTATAATACAGTAGGTGGCAGTAGGCTATAATACTGTAGATTACAGTAGGCTATAATACTGTAGATTACAGTAGGCTATAATACAGTAGATTACAGTAGGCTATAATACTGTAGATTGCAGTAGGTTATAATACAGTAGGTGGCAGTAGGCTTTAATACTGTAGATTACAGTAGGCTATAATACTGTAGATTACAGTAGGCTATAATACAGTAGATTACAGTAGGCTATAATACTGTAGATTACAGTAGGTTATAATACAGTAGGTGGCAGTAGGCGATAATATTGTAGATTACAGTGGGCTACTGTATAATATTGTAGATTACAGTAGACTACAGTACTGTAGATTACAGTAGGCTATAATACAGTAGTTTAGTTTCTTTACATTAGCTACAGGACATGCAGAAGCTACTCCTCCCGGGGTCCACATAAAATGTACAAATACATGACAATGTACAGAACAGTTATAGACATATATATATATATATATATATATATATATATATATATATATATATATATATATATATATATATATACTACCGTTCAAAAGTTTGGGGTCACTTAGAAATGTCCTTGTTTTTGAATGAAAAGTACATTTAATGTCCATTAAAATAACATCAAATTGATCAGAAATACAGTGTATACATTGTTAATGTTGTAAATGACTATTGTAGCTGGAAACGGCAGATTTTTAATGGAATATCTACATAGGCGTACAGAGGCCCATTATCAGCAACCATCACTCCTGTGTTCCAATGGCACGTTGTGTTAGCTAATCCAAGTTTATTATTTTAAAAGGCTAATTGTTCATTAGAAAACTGTTAGCACAGGTGAAAACTGTTGTTCTGATTTAAAGAAGCAATAAAACTGGCCTTCATTAGACTAGTTGAGTATCTGGAGCATCAGCATTTGTGGGTTCGATTGCAGGCTCAAAATGGCCAGAAACAAAGAACTTTCTTCTGAAACTAGTCAGTCTATTCTTGTTCTGAGAAATGAAGGCTATTCCATGTGAGAAATTGCCAAGAAACTGAAGATCTCATACAACGCTGTGTACTACTCCCTTCACAAAACAACGCAAACTAGCTCCAACCAGAATAGAAAGAGGAATGGGAGGCCCCGGTGCACAACTGAGCAAGAGGACAAGTACATCAGAGTGTCTAGAAACAGATGCCTCACAAGTCCTCAATTGGCAGCTCCATTAAATAGCACCCACAAAACACCAGTTTCACAGTTAACAGTGAAGAGGCGACTCCGGGATGCTGACCTTCTAGGATTTCAAGTAACAGACGCATGTCAACATCAACTATTCAGAGGAGACTGTGTGAATCAGGCCTTCATGGTCGAATTGCTGCAAAGAAACCACTACTAAAGAACACCAATAAGAAGAAGAGACTTGGTTGGGCCAATAAACACGAGCAATGGACATTAGATCAGTGGAGATCTGTCCTTTGGTCTGATGAGTCCAAATGTGAGATTTTGTTTCATTTAAAAAAAAAATCAAATTGGGTTCCAACTGCTGTGTCTTTGTCTGTGAGACTCAGAGAAGGTGAATGGATCATCTCTGCATGTGTGGTTCCCACTGTGAAGCATGGAGGAGGAGGTGTGATGGTGTGGGGGTGCTTTGCTGGTGACACTGTAGGAGATTTATTTAGAATTCAAGTCACACTTAACCAGCATGGCTACCACAGCATTCTGCAGTGATACACCATCCCATCTGGTTTGTGCTTAGTGGGACTATCATTTGTTTTTCAACAGGACAATGACCCAACACACCTCCAGGCTGTATAAGCGCTATTTGGCCAAGAAGGAGAGTGATGGAGTGCTGCATCAGATGACCTGGCCTCCACAATCACCCGACCTTAACCCAATTGAGATGGTTTGGGATGAGTTGGACGGCAAAGTGAAGGGAAAGCAGCCAACAAGTACTCAGCATATGTCTGAACTCCTCCAAGACTGTTAGAAATTCCAGATGAAGCTGGTCGAGAGAAGGCCAAGAGTGTGCAAAGCTGTCACAATTTGACCATGGAGGCCTGATTCATCCTGATTCATGCAGTTTCCTCTGAACGTCTAATGTCCATTGGCCAAGCAAGTCTCTTCTTCTTATTGGTGTCCTTTAGTAGTGTTTTCTTTGCAGAAATTTGAAGGCCTGATTCACTCAGTCTCCTCTGAACAGTTGATGTCGAGATGTGTCTGTTATTTGAACTCTCTGAAGCATTTATTTGGGCTGCAGTCTGAGGCTGATAACTCTAATAATCTTATCCTCTGCAGCAGAGGGAACTCTGGGTCTTCCTTTCCTGTGGCGGTCCTCATGAGAGCCAGGTAACTCTAATGAACTTATCCTCTGCAGCAGAGATAACTCTGGGTCTTCCTTTCCTGTGGTGGTCCTCATGAGAGCCAGGTAACTCTAATGAACATCCTTTGCAGCAGAGGTAACTCTGGGTCTTCCTTTCCTGTGGTGGTCCTCATGAGAGCCAGGTAACTCTAATGAACTTATCCTCTGCAGCAGAGGTAACTCTGGGTCTTCCTTTCCTGTGGTGGTCCTCATGAGAGCCAGGTAACTCTAATGAACTTATCCTTTGCAGCAGAGGTAACTCTGGGTCTTCCTTTCCTGTGGCGGTCCTCATGAGAGCCAGGTAACTCTAATGAACATCCTCTGCAGCAGAGGTAACTCTGGGTCTTCCTTTCCTGTGGTGGTCCTCATGAGAGCCAGGTAACTCTAATGAACTTATCCTTTGCAGCAGAGGTAACTCTGGGTCTTCCTTTCCTGTGGCGGTCCTCATGAGAGCCAGGTAACTCTAATGAACATCCTCTGCAGCAGAGGTAACTCTGGGTCTTCCTTCCCTGTGGCGGTCCTCATGAGAGCCAGTTTCATCATAACGCCTGATGGTTTTTGCGACGTCACTTGAAGAAACGTTCAAAGTTCTTGACATTTTTCCGGATTGACTGACCTTCATGTCTTAAAGTAATGACTGTCATTTCTCTATGCTTATTTGAGCTGTTCTTGCCATAATATGGACTTTGTATTTGACCAAATAGGGCTATCTTCTGTATACCAACCATACCTTGTCACAACCCAACTGATTAGCTCAAACACATTAAGAAGTAAAGAAATTCCACAAATTAACTTTTAACAAGGTACACATGTCAATTTAAATGCATTCCAGGTGACTACATCATCACCCTGGTTGAGAGAATGCCAAGAGTGTGCAAACCTGTCATCAAGCAAAGGTTGGCTACTTAGAAGAATCTCAAATATAAAATGTATTTTCATTTGTTTATCACTTTTTTGGTTACTACATGATTCCATATCAAATGTATTTATAAAGCCCTTCTTACATCAGCTGATGTCACAAAGTTGTACAGAAACCCAGCCTGCTAGGAAAAACACCCTAGAAAGGCCAGAAACTAGGAAGAAACCTAGAGAGAAACCAGACTCTGACGGGTGGAGATTATAACAGAACATGGCCAAGATGTTCAAACGTTCATAGATGATTCCATAAGTGTTATTTCATAGTTGTGATGTCTTCACTGTTATTCTACAATGTAGAAAATAGTAAAAATAAAGAAAAACCCTGAAATGGGTAGGTGTGTCCAAACCTTTGACTGGTACTGAATATCAGGAAATGTACATAGTGAACATACATTGTAAATATTTAAATAGAATGCACTATTTCAGAATGTGACATACAGCTTGAATAGAATTCAGACTGGAATTAATTGAAGTTCGCAAATATCCCCCTATCTGCAAGGATGACCAATGGCAGAACACCTTATGGATATGAATGTTGACCTATTTCCTTTACATGCCCCCATTTCCTAGTGGTTAATTTAAGCAAAAAGGCCCAAGGAGGTGTGGTATATGGCCAATATACCACGGCTAAGGGCTGTTCTTTAAGCACGACGCAACGCAGAGTGCCTGGATACAAGCCCGTAGCCATGGTATATTGGCCATATATCACAAATCCCAAAGGAGCCTTATTGCTATTATAAACTGGTCACAAACGTAAGAGCAGTAAAACTAAATGTTTTCTCATACCCGTGATATACGGTCCGATATACCAGGGCTGTCTGCCAATCAGCATTCAGGGCTCGAACCACCTAGTTTATAATAGTAGTTGTGTCATTTCCTAGTGGTTAATCAGTAGTTTTGTCATTTCCTAGTGGTTATCAGTAGTTGTGTCATTTCCTAGTGGTTATCAGTAGTTTTGTCATTTCCAAGTAGTTTATCAGTAGTTGTGTCATTTCCTAGTGGTTATCAGTAGTTGTGTCATTTCCTAGTGGTTATCAGTAGTTTTGTCATTTCCAAGTAGTTTATCAGTAGTTGTGTCATTTCCTAGTGGTTATCATTAGTTTTGTCATTCCCTAGTGGTTATCAGTAGTTGTGTCATTTCCTAGTGGTTATCAGTAGTTTTGTCATTCCCTAGTGGTTATCAGTAGTTGTGTCATTTCCTAGTGGTTATCAGTAGTTGTGTCATTTCCTAGTGGTTAATCATTAGTTTTGTCATTTCCAAGTAGTTTATCAGTAGTTTTGTCATTCCCTAGTGGTTTATAATTTACAAAACTTGTACAGGTAAAGTAAACAACATCAGATTTCCTAATAAGCTACAAGCTCAAATATCTCCACTGGTAAAATGGTAAACCACAACAGCCCACAATAACAGTAGAGCTCAATGGTCTCCATTCTGTGTGATATTTGTAACAGTGTGTAATCTGGGTTATAAGAGGTACTGCCAGAGTCAAGGCTGACACTAGAGAAGCCTTTCTTTCAGTGATTGAAATGGATACATCCTCCTGACATTTCAGTTCAGTGCAGGTGGTCTCACCTTAACAGAGACTCCCAGGGCTTCAGGTTACCTCACTGTGATGAGCTCATACAGACCTGCTTGTTTCCATATTCAGGCTGAATCATCATATAACTTCACTGCAAATGTTTAGACTACTATGGGTCTTCGCCAATATCATTTACATAAATGGTGAACAAAACAGGCCCTTAAACGGAACCTTGCTGAACACCTGAACACAGGTGGGATCTATTTGTGTTTAAAATGAATAATGACAGAAATGGCGATCAATATAACTAACTAATATTGATATACCAACTACGGTAACACTTTACAATAAGGTTACATGTCTAAAGGGTTTGTATAGAGCTTATAACTACGTTATGAATGATTATTTAATCATTTCTAAATACACTAAACCATTAAAACGGTTATATCGCATTGGTCAAAATAGTGCAATAACTTGTCAGCGTTTGCCAAATAGTGCAATAACTTCTCAGCGTTTGCCAAATAGTGCAATAACTTGTCAGCGTTTGCCAAATAGTGCAATAACTTGTCAGCGTTTGCCAAATAGTGCAATAACTTGTCAGCGTTTGCCAAATAGTGCAATGACTTGTCAGCGTTTGCCAAATAGTGAGCCGATATTTACCTCCAGTTGTTATAAATGCACTTGTAGTGAAACGCCAAATGGATCTCCCTCCTGGTCCTCTCCCCCTGCCTTACCCCTGATGGTAAACACAGAGCTGACCACGCCTACTGAAATACCTGATTGGGCAACGTCACCAGAAGACGGCTCAAGACAATCAACTGCGGAACCAGAATGGTATCAGGAAGGACCACCCTCTGCCCATATATGTACTGTTATCAGAGTAAGGGCACTGTCATAAACGGATGCCCATATATGTACTGTTATAAGAGTAAGGGCACTGTCATAAACGGATGCCCATATATGTACTGTTATCAGAGTAAGGGCACTGTCATAAACGGATGCCCATATATGTACTGTTATCAGAGTAAGGGCACTGTCATAAACGGATGCCCATATATGTACTGTTATAAGAGTAAGGGCACTGTCATAAACGGATGCCCATATATGTACTGTTATCAGAGTAAGGGCACTGTCATAAACGGATGCCCATATATGTACTGTTATAAGAGTAAGGGCACTGTCATAAACGGATGCCCATATATGTACTGTTATCAGAGTAAGGGCACTGTCATAAACGGATGCCCATATATGTACTGTTATAAGAGTAAGGGCACTGTCATAAACGGATGCCCATATATGTACTGTTATCAGAGTAAGGGCACTGTCATAAACGGATGCCCATATATGTACTGTTATAAGAGTAAGGGCACTGTCATAAACGGATGCCCATATATGTACTGTTATCAGAGTAAGGGCACTGTCATAAACGGATGCCCATATATGTACAGTTGTTAATGTGTGGGCAAGCAGCTGTGTGTCCTCCAAGTTTGTAGAGGTGAGGACACTCACGTGACCTCGAGTGAGGGATAAAAAGGTATATATAGAGAAACTGCCGATACTTCGGCGCTGACTTCTTGAATTCTGAATTCATTTAGACAACCATTTGACTTCGGGTAATTGGCACCTGACTCAAATTACTTCAAGATTCTAACTGGTTGGATCTAAGAAGTGTCTCTCCGATATACCGTTTAACTATTGAACAGCTGTCCTGTCGCCTGCGGCCTTGGTGCGTGTATACTGATGCAATAAGTCCAGAGAAAGTCTCAGAAACTTAACCTCTCGATTGAGCTCAGTACCTCGGCCTCGTTGCATGGCACGGACGCTGCGGTAGTTCAACGGGACTGAGAGTCACTCTAGTTTTTTAGTTGATCCCCTGCTTATACCTATGGTTATCCGAATTGACCCTGTCGCCTGCGGCCTTGGTGCGTGTATACTGACGCAAATTACATCCAGAGAAAGTCTCAGTAACTTAACCTCTCGATTGAGCTCAGTACCTCGGCCTTGTTGCATGCCGCAGACTCTTCAATATTCCATTGGGGCTGGGGATCACCAGTAGGTTCTCTCATCCAGTCCAAACTTGAATCTCGAAATTCCAATTCAACCTCTCAGCAGTTAGAGGGGAGTCGCTACCTAACTAAATTCTCAGTCGCTACCAGGCAACTGATGAAGAGGTGACCAGACCATGCTAGCTTGTTAATTATAAACCACAACATTTCCGATGTGGGTTTCCTTGTTGCTCGGAGACCAGTTGAACCTGTGACCAACTCATGTCGAGCGTGGCAGCCTGCTTTCTCCTCATGCTTGGCCATTTTTTCACATCTATTATTTTCACACAGGAATGTTTAAACCACACAAACCTGACAGCAAATAACTAGAAAAACGTTTATCCAAACATATATTATAACACATTTTCTCCAACAGTTATAACAGTTTGCATATGTAAAGTAACAGTGTTTTCATAAGGATTGCATATGAACATAATTTATAGCTAACACACATCTGTATATCCTATAGAAGAGAATATATTTGTTATAAATCAAACAGAGATAGCATGCTTATACAGCAGAAAAACAAATTAAAGTTCATCTTCATCAATATCGAGAGAATTTAAGAGTAAAGTATAAAACCCGCTGAAAACTGAAGCCTTTCGCTCGTCATCCAAGACGATCCGTTTCGGAGGGAAAATGGAATATTCCATTCCTGGCGTAAAAGTTGTTCCTCACGACTCCTGATCTCCCATTGGCTGGCGACCTGTAGTCTCTTCCATAGTCACCTACACACAGATGGAATGTTGACGTTGTAATAGCCCATTTAAATGTCTATTTCAATGTCTTTCTTTTACCGCGCATTGCTTTGTGATAAACACGCTCAAACAAACACACACTAGTTTGTGATCCTTTCAAACATCTTTATTTTCTTATTGTATTTTATTTGATTATGTTATATTTATTAGCCAGGGAAATAGCATTGAGGATCAACATGATATGGTTCAATTCAGCCCTTTAAAAGGTCTGGCTATATGAAGCATCCCAGAACCTCCATCCATAGTCATTATAAAGGCTTGCTTATAACCAGCAATGAAGCATTATACCTGCAGACATAGTGTTATTACATGGTGTTATTAAGTGTTACCATACATTTCACCAACTCTCCATAGTTATATAATGTCATACACGCTTATAACAAGTACTCAAGCTTCGAGTACAAGATTACATCTCACCCAGTCTCCATCCGTAGTCCCAGGAAGACAGTAGAGGGTAGTCAAACTTCTCCTCTGGGCCTTTCTGTGTGCGTGTATGGAGGTACAGGCTACGTCCCTTCCCCTCCTTGGAAAAACCCTGGTAGAGAGATTCCTTGGTCTGGGGTGTCACTTCTCTCATCAGGGGAGCCTCGCTCAGTGATCTGGGTTAAAGGTAGCCAGGAACATATGAATGTCTACCGGAATTACGTTTTAAATCCTCAAAGTGACCTGGGTTGAAGGTTACCAGGAACATCATTCAGATAGACATTAATACGTTTTAAATCCTCAAAGATTTTTGATATGAAATTGTACTGTTGTAATTTTTCTAAAAATGGCCTCGTCTGGTGTATTCTGAGCCTGTGTGGGGACGACTGAAAGGGTCCATCTTAAAGGTTGAGTTCCAAAAAGGTGGCGTAGCCGAATCTAGTGGCCCGAGGCTTAGACCCCTAGGTTTAGACCCCTAGACCCCTAGGCTTAGACCCCTAGGCTTAGACCCCTAGGCTTAGACCCCTAGGCTTAGACCCCTAGGCTTAGACCCCTAGGCTTAGACCCCTAGACCCCTAGGCTTAGACCCCTAGGTTTAGACCCCTAGACCCCTAGGCTTAGACCCCTAGACCCCTAGGCTTAGACCCCTAGGCTTAGACCCCTAGATCCCTAGGCTTAGACCCCTAGGCTTAGACCCCTAGACCCCTAGGTTTAGACCCCTGGGTTTATACCCCTAGACCCCTAGGCTTAGACCCCTAAGACCCCTAGACCCCTAGGTGTAGACCCCTAAGACCCCTAGTTTTAGACCCCTAGTTGTAGACCCCTAGACCCCTAGGTTTAGACCCCTAGTTTTAGACCCCTAGGCTTAGACTCCTAGTTTTAGACCCCTAGTTTTAGACCCCTAGTCCCCTAGGTTTAGAACCCTAGTTTTAGACCCCCCCTAGGCTTAGACTCCTGGTTTTAGACCCCTAGGTTTAGTCCCCTAGGCTTAGACCCCTAGGTTTAGTCCCCTAGGCTTAGACCCCTAGGTTTAGTCCCCTAGGCTTAGACCCCTAGTTTTAGTCCCCTAGGCTTAGAACCCTAGGTTTAGTCCCCTAGGCAGTGAAGTAAAGTAAGTCCATGACATCCTAAAGAGCTCATTACATTTCATATGCTCAGGCATGACAGAAAAAAATGTCCAATTTACACACTTATCAAGAGATCATCATCTCTACTGCCTCTGAACTGTCGGACTCACGAAACACAAGTTCTGCGGTTTATACATTTTGTCTGAGTGTTTTGGAGTATGCCCAATGCTGCCCGAAAAAAAGGAAATAAGAAATTTGATGTATAGCACTTACTTTTGATACATAAGTACATTTTAAACTAGATACTTTTACTCAAGTAGTATTTTACTGGGCACTTTCAGTTTTATTTGGTCATTTTCTATTGAGGTATCTTTACTTTTACTCAAATATGACAATTGGGAACTTTTCCACCACTGGGCTTAGGTTACCACACACATTTTGGCGTAGTCGGCAAAATCAATAATTGTGGTACTCAAATAAAATGTACGAATTAATTCACTCACCTGTCCATAGGCACTGCAGCCTCTCTCCTCCTCTCCAGGGTAGATAACACAGGAGGCAGGATGGTCTTAGTGGTCAGGGGGAGCTCAGGGAGCCTCAGCCTTATCTGCTCATTGGCCCTGCGGGAGACGAAACTGGTTGGGTAGTCTCGTCCGTAGCGGCTCTTCCAGGCCAGCCGGGTATAGCACTCCTTCTCAATCTGCTCCCGGTAACAGTTCTGGTTCTCGGTGGTCAGGAGGTTCCTCATCCTCGAGTGTTCTGTCCAGTTCTAGAATGTCCTGTACCTCTTCTAGTGTGTCCTGTCCAGTTCTAGAATACCCTGTTCTGTTCTAGAATGCTAGTGTCTGTTCTAGAATGTCCTGTACCTCTTCTAGTGTGTCCTGTCCAGTTCTAGAATACCCTGTTCTGTTCTAGAATGCTAGTGTCTGTTCTAGGATGTCCTGTACTGTTCTGACCTGTCTGTAGAATAGGCTTTTGCTGCACTGGTTGGCTGGTTCTGCTGTTCTAGTGTCCTGTTCCTGATGGTTTCAGAGTGGTAACTTCCGGAATATTTATCTTCTCCCTCACTGAACCAGAACTCTGTCTGCTTTTCCACAGGTATTATCTCAGTCAGAAACCTAACCTAACCTTGTGGCTCAGATTCAGAAACCTAAGAACAGTTTGTCAGGTTGCTCTCTCTCTCCCTCTATGGTTAACCAATCAGAGACCAGAACATTCCAGACAGGTGCCTTTGTGTGTGTGTGTGTGTGTGTCTAGAAAACAGATTTCATTTTACCAGCCAGCCTCACTGCCCCCACCAGCCAGCTGACAGTACTTCAGAACATGACGGAACATTTAGGGGTGTTTTGGCCTTTCTAGGGAGTTTTTCCTAGCCACTGTGCTTCGACACCAAACAGCACCTGCTTGCTGTTTGGGGTTTTAGGCTGGGTTTCTGTACAGCACTTTGAGATATCTGTCTATATCAGGCTATTAACCTGCTCCTGTCATCTCTACACCATCACTGTCTATATCAGGCTTTAACCTGTTATCTCTACACCACCACTGTCTATATCAGGCTTTTAGCCTGTCATCTCTACACCATCACTGTCTATATCAGGCGTTTAACCTGTCATCTCTACACCATCACTGTCTATATCAGGCTGTTAACCTGCTCCTGTCATCTCTACACCATCACTGTCTATATCAGGCTTTTAACCTGTCATCTCTACACCATCACTGTCCATATCAGGCGTTTAACCTGTCATCTCTACACCATCACTGTCCATATCAGGCGTTTAACCTGTCATCTCTACACCATCACTGTCTATATCAGGCTGTTAACCTGTCATCTCTACACCATCACTGTCTATATCAGGCTGTTAACCTGCTCATCTCTACACCATCACTGTCCATATCAGGCTTTTAGCCTCTGCCTTGCTCATTAAAACTACTACATCCCCACTACTAAGTGCTTGTTTGGCCAATACATCAACTGCCTCGTTCCCCTCCAAATGGGCTGGGCCCCAAGTAATCCTAACCTGAAACCCATCTGTCTCATCCTGCCATGGGTTTGTAGCACATCATAAATCAGAGCGAAAGGACTGGAGACTCATTAACACTATAGATGGACAGCTATTCAGAGATGGCTCCATAACAACATGGCTGTACTAAAATCTACAGGGACTTCATGTTGAGATAGAAAGAAAGTATGGGAACTGTAAAAAAATATCTGAACACTATGAAGTGGATATGAACACACATATACTCAATTACATGCTCGCTTACACATACAAACATACATACAGTGGGGCAAAAACATTTTTGTCAGCCACCAATTGTGCAAGTTCTCCCACTTAAAAAGATGAGGCCTGTAATTTTTATCATAGGTACACTTCAACTATGACAGAAAAAATAAATCCAGAAAATCACATTGTAGGATTTTTTTATTAATTTATTTGCAAATTATGGTGGAAAACAAGTATTTGGTCACCTACAAACAAGCAAGATTTCTGGCTCTCACAGACCTGTAACTTCCCCATTAAGATGCTCCTTCTTCAAGAGGACTCTCCCATCTTTTTAAGTGGGAGAACTTGCACAATTGGTGGCTGACTAAATGCTTTTTTGCCCCACTGTATCCCTGTACGATAAACTTCACTTCGGTTTGAGCCACGTTTCCTGCACAAAAAAATCACCCCAGATTTAAGCTGGCATATATCCACAATGAATTGCTTGAACTCCTGCCCATTAGGCAATAGTGTCTTCTGTGGCCGTCTCTCTTATCTGCCCTCTTCTGTGGCCGTCTCTCTTATCTCTTAGCCTTCTATGTGGCCGTCTCTCTTATCTCTTAGCCTTCTATGTGGCCGTCTCTCTCATCTCTTAGCCTTCTATGTGGCCGTCTCTCTTATCTCTTAGCCTTCTATGTGGCCGTCTCTCTCATCTCTTAGCCTTCAATGTGGCCGTCTCTCTCATCTCTTAGCCTTCTATGTGGCCGTCTCTCTTATCTCTTAGCCTTCTATGTGGCCGTCTCTCTCATCTCTTAGCCTTCTATGTGGCCGTCTCTCTCATCTCTTAGCCTTCAATGTGGCCGTCTTGTTGTAGTTGTAAAAAGTGTAAAACTTGTTTAAGTAATTCCACTGGCCCTTTGACCTCACCAGCAAATTCTTTGTACCCCATGTTTTACTTCTTCACGGGTGGAGGGCCCGATCCGTGTGGGGTCGAGGGCCCGATCCGTGTTGGGTGGAGGGCCCGATCCGTGTTGGGTGGAGGGCCCGATCCGTGTGGGGTGGAGGGCAAGATCCATGTTGGGTGGAGGGCCCGATCCGTGTTGGGCCCAATCCGTGTAGGGCCCGATCCGTGTGGGGTGGAGGGCAAGATCCATGTTGGGTGGAGGGCCCGATCCGTGTAGGGCCCGATCCGTGTAGGGCCCGATCCGTGTTGGGTGGAGGGCCCAATCCGTGTAGGGCCCGATCCGTGTGGGGTGGAGGGCCCAATCCATGTAGGGCCCGATCCGTGTGGGGTGGAGGGCAAGATCCATGTTGGGTGGAGGGCCCGATCCGTGTAGGGCCCGATCCGTGTAGGGCCCGATCCGTGTGGGGTGGAGGGCCCAATCCGTGTGTTCATATTTCATGTCTATTCATGGTTATTCACATTTACCTGGTAGTCAGAGGGCAGGTAAAACAAATCTAAACTGAGAACTGTATTTTATAACCTGAGAACATGGAGATCCTGTAAATGTGGGGGTAAAATGTGAACCAACCAATTTCAGACAAACAGGTTGGATGATCACAGATACCCCTGTTACTCCCTCCAGCAGCCTGTTACTCCCTCCAGCAGCCTGTTACTCATCACCAATACCCCTGTTACTCGTCACCGATACCCCTGTTACTCATCACCAATACCCCTGTTACTCGTCACCGATACCCCTGTTACTCATCACCAATACCCCTGTTACTCCCTCCAGCAGCCTGTTACTCATCACCAATACCCCTGTTACTCCCTCCAGCAGCCTGTTACTCATCACCAATACCCCTGTTACTCCCTCCAGCAGCCTGTTACTCATCACCAATACCCCTGTTACTCATCACCGATACCCCTGTTACTCATCACCAATACCCCTGTTACTCATCACCGATACCCCTGTTACTCATCACCGCTACCCCTGTTACTCATCACCGCTACCCCTGTTACTCATCACCGATACCCCTGTTACTCATCACCGATACCCCTGTTACTCATCACCGATACCCCTGTTACTCATCACCAATACCCCTGTTACTCATCACCAATACCCCTGTTACTCGTCACCGATACCCCTGTTACTCGTCACCGATACCCCTGTTACTCGTCACCGATACCCCTGTTACTCGTCACCGATACCCCTGTTACTCGTCACCAATACCCCTGTTACTCCCTCCAGCAGCCTGTTACTCATCACCGATACCCCTGTTACTCATCACCAATACCCCTGTTACTCATCACCAATACCCCTGTTACTCATCACCAATACCCCTGTTACTCATCACCGATACCCCTGTTACTCGTCACCGATACCCCTGTTACTCGTCACCGATACCCCTGTTACTAGTCACCGATACCCCTGTTACTCGTCACCGATACCCCTGTTACTCGTCACCGATACCCCTGTTACTCGTCACCGATACCCCTGTTACTCGTCACCGATACCCCTGTTACTCGTCACCGATACCCCTGTTACTCATCACCGATACCCCTGTTACTCATCACCGATACCCCTGTTACTCATCACCAATACCCCTGTTACTCATCACCAATACCCCTGTTACTCATCACCAATACCCCTGTTACTCATCACCAATACCCCTGTTACTCATCACCAATACCCCTGTTACTCATCACCAATACCCCTGTTACTCATCACCGATACCCCTGTTACTCATCACCGATACCCCCGTTACTCATCACCAATACCCCTGTTACTCATCACCAATACCCCTGTTACTCATCACCGATACCCCTGTTACTCATCACCGATACCCCTGTTACTCCCTCCAGCAGCCTGTTACTCATCACCAATACCCCTGTTACTCCCTCCAGCAGCCTGTTACTCATCACCAATACCCCTGTTACTCGTCACCGATACCCCTGTTACTCATCACCAATACCCCTGTTACTCCCTCCAGCAGCCTGTTACTCATCACCAATACCCCTGTTACTCATCACAGATACCCCTGTTACTCCCTCCAGCAGCCTGTTACTCATCACCAATACCCCTGTTACTCCCTCCAGCAGCCTGTTACTCATCACCAATACCCCTGTTACTCGTCACCGATACCCCTGTTACTCGTCACCGATACCCCTGTTACTCATCACCAATACCCCTGTTACTCATCACCAATACCCGTTACTCATCACCGATACCCCTCATCACCGATACCCCTGTTACTCATCACCGATACCCCTGTTACTCATCACCGATACCCCTGTTACTCATCACCAATACCCCTGTTACTCATCACCAATACCCCTGTTACTCATCACCGATACCCCTGTTACTCATCACCGATACCCCTGTTACTCCCTCCAGCAGCCTGTTACTCATCACCGATACCCCTGTTACTCATCACCGATACCCCTGTTACTCCCTCCAGCAGCCTGTTACTCATCACCGATACCCCTGTTACTCCCTCCAGCAGCCTGTTACTCATCACCGATACCCCTGTTACTCATCACCAATATCCCTGTTACTCATCACCGATACCCCTGTTACTCATCACCAATACCCCTGTTACTCATCACCAATACCCCTGTTACTCATCACCAATACCCCTGTTACTCATCACCAATACCCCTGTTACTCATCACCAATACCCCTGTTACTCATCACCAATACCCCTGTTACTCATCACAGATACCCCTGTTACTCATCACCGATACCCCTGTTACTCATCACCAATACCCCTGTTACTCATCACCAATACCCCTGTTACTCCCTCCAGCAGCCTGTTACTCATCACCGATACCCCTGTTACTCATCACCAATACCCCTGTTACTCATCACCAATACCCCTGTTACTCATCACCGATACCCCTGTTACTCATCACCAATACCCCTGTTACTCATCACCGATACCCCTGTTACTCATCACCGATACCCCTGTTACTCATCACCGATACCCCTGTTACTCATCACCGATACCCCTGTTACTCGTCACAGATACCCCTGTTACTCGTCACCGATACCCCTGTTACTCGTCACCGATACCCCTGTTACTCATCACCAATACCCCTGTTACTCATCACCAATACCCCTGTTACTCATCACCAATACCTCTGTTACTCATCACCAATACCCGTTACTCATCACCAATAGCCTGTTACTCATCACCATACCCCTGTTACTCATCACCGATACCCCCGTTACTCATCACCAATACCCGTTACTCATCACCAATACCCCTGTTACTCATCACCGATACCCCTGTTACTCCCTCCAGCAGCCTGTTACTCATCACCAATACCCCTGTTACTCCCTCCAGCAGCCTGTTACTCATCACCAATACCCCTGTTACTCGTCACCGATACCCCTGTTACTCATCACCGATACCCCTGTTACTCCCTCCAGCAGCCTGTTACTCATCACCAATACCCCTGTTACTCCCTCCAGCAGCCTGTTACTCATCACCAATACCCCTGTTACTCATCACAGATACCCCTGTTACTCCCTCCAGCAGCCTGTTACTCATCACCAATACCCCTGTTACTTATCACCGATACCCCTGTTACTCATCACCGATACCCCTGTTACTCATCACCGATACCCCTGTTACTCATCACCGATACCCCTGTTACTCATCACCGATACCCCTGTTACTCCCTCCAGCAGCCTGTTACTCATCACCAATACCCCTGTTACTCCCTCCAGCAGCCTGTTACTCATCACCAATACCCCTGTTACTCATCACCAATACCCGTTACTCATCACCAATACCCCTGTTACTCATCACCAATACCCCTGTTACTCATCACAGATACCCCTGTTACTCATCACCGATACCCCTGTTACTCATCACCAATACCCCTGTTACTCCCTCCAGCAGCCTGTTACTCATCACCGATACCCCTGTTACTCATCACCGATACCCCTGTTACTCATCACCGATACCCCTGTTACTCATCACCGATACCCCTGTTACTCATCACCGATACCCCTGTTACTCATCACCGATACCCCTGTTACTCATCACCGATACCCCTGTTACTCATCACCGATACCCCTGTTACTCATCACCGATACCCCTGTTACTCATCACCGATACCCCTGTTACTCCCTCCAGCAGCCTGTTACTCATCACCGATACCCCTGTTACTCCCTCCAGCAGCCTGTTACTCATCACCAATACCCCTGTTACTCCCTCCAGCAGCCTGTTACTCATCACCAATACCCCTGTTACTCGTCACAGATACCCCTGTTACTCGTCACCGATACCCCTGTTACTCATCACCGATACCCCTGTTACTCATCACCGATACCCCTGTTACTCATCACCGATACCCCTGTTACTCATCACCGATACCCCTGTTACTCATCACCGATACCCCTGTTACTCATCACCGATACCCCTGTTACTCATCACCGATACCCCTGTTACTCATCACCGATACCCCTGTTACTCCCTCCAGCAGCCTGTTACTCATCACAGATACCCCTGTTACTCATCACCGATACCCCTGTTACTCCCTCCAGCAGCATGTTACTCATCACCGATACCCCTGTTACTCCCTCCAGCAGCCTGTTACTCATCACCGATACCCCTGTTACTCATCACCAATATCCCTGTTACTCATCACCGATACCCCTGTTACTCATCACCAATACCCCTGTTACTCATCACCGATACCCCTGTTACTCATCACCAATACCCCTGTTACTCATCACCAATACCCGTTACTCATCACCAATACCCCTGTTACTCATCACCAATACCCCTGTTACTCATCACAGATACCCCTGTTACTCATCACCGATACCCCTGTTACTCATCACCAATACCCCTGTTACTCCCTCCAGCAGCCTGTTACTCATCACCGATACCCCTGTTACTCATCACCAATACCCCTGTTACTCATCACCGATACCCCTGTTACTCATCACCAATACCCCTGTTACTCATCACCAATACCCCTGTTACTCATCACCAATACCCCTGTTACTCATCACCAATACCCCTGTTACTCATCACAGATACCCCTGTTACTCATCACAGATACCCCTTTTACTCATCACAGATACCCCTGTTACTCATCACAGATACCCCTGTTACTCATCACCAATACCCCTGTTACTCCCTCCAGCAGCCTGTTACTCATCACCAATATCCCTGTTACTCGTCACCGATACCCCTGTTACTTATCACCGATACCCCTGTTACTCATCACCGATACCCCTGTTACTCATCACCGATACCCCTGTTACTCATCACCGATACCCCTGTTACTCATCACCGATACCCCTGTTACTCATCACCAATACCCGTTACTCATCACCGATACCCCTGTTACTCATCACCGATACCCCTGTTACTCATCACCGATACCCCTGTTACTCATCACCGATACCCCTGTTACTCATCACCGATACCCCTGTTACTCATCACCAATACCCCTGTTACTCATCACCAATACCCCTGTTACTCATCACCAATACCCCTGTTACTCATCACCAATACCCCTGTTACTCATCACCAATACCCCTGTTACTCATCACCAATACCCCTGTTACTCATCACCAATACCCCTGTTACTCCCTGTTAGGAAGCGTTCCCTAGTTGACAGGCACATTTCAGCGTTCCCTAGTTGACAGGCACATTTCAGCGTTCCCTGTTACACATTTCAGCGTTCCCTGTTTTCAGCATTCCCTAGTTCCGACAGGAATTTCAGCGTTCCCTAGTTGACAGGCACATTTCAGCGTTCCCTAGTTGACAGGCACATTTCAGCGTTCCCTAGTTGACAGGCACATTTCAGCGTTCCCTAGTTCCGACAGGCACATTTCAGCGTTCCCTAGTTCTGACAGGCACATTTCCCTAGTTCCGACAGGCACATTTCAGCGTTCCCTAGTTCCGACAGGCACATTTCAGCGTTCCCTAGTTCCGACAGGCACATTTCAGCGTTCCCTAGTTCCGACAGGCACATTTCAGCGTTCCCTAGTTCCGACAGGCACATTTCAGCGTTCCCTAGTTCTGACAGGCACATTTCAGCGTTCCCTAGTTCCGACAGGCACATTTCAGCGTTCCCAGGCACATTTCAGTTCTGACAGGCACATTTCAGCGTTCCCTAGTTCTGACAGGCACATTTCAGCGTTCCCTAGTTCCGACAGGCACATTTCAGCGTTCCCTAGTTCTGACAGGCACATTTCAGCGTTCCCTAGTTGACAGGCACATTTCAGCGTTCCCTAGTTCCGACAGGCACATTTCAGCGTTCCCTAGTTCCGACAGGCACATTTCAGCGTTCGCTAGTTCCGACAGGCACATTTCAGCGTTCCCTAGTTCTGACAGGCACATTTCAGCGTTCCCTAGTTCTGACAGGCACGTGAACGCTGCAGGTATCACTGTGAATAACATACAGTGCTCTTGTTCAAGTTGGACTGCTGGCTGTTAAAGGACTGACAGCGTTAACCTTAACAGTTACATCCTCCGGTCTACTTGAGAGTAGTTTGTCTTCCCCCCTGTGGATAGAATAGTTCAGTCCTGTGCTTGGTGGTGGCTCAACGGGAAAAAGTTCAGATCAGGGTTAAAGTGTTGACAATGTATTGACACAGTGGAATATGATGAATAGCTTGTTTGTTCTTGGACTGACTCAGTGTTTATTTACAGAAACAGGGCGGGCAGTAATGTGGTAAAACCAGACAACCAGTGAGAACAAAGGAGATGGCAGCACTCGGTCTGCACACAGGAGGTGAAGCCTAAAGCTTTCCTTCACCCCACAGTTCATCCGGTTGTCTTCCTCTCAACCACCTCCTGATTCACATTCAGCATCATAACCCTCATCAGATCCAGTCTCTGTTCACAAGAGGTTCACCTCTGCCCTTTCACCCCATTCAGCATCATAACCCTCATCAGATCCAGTCTCTGTTCACAAGAGGTTCACCTCTGCCCTTTCACCCCATTATAAACCACACGGGTTTCAGTGAATATTGATCTGTCCTTAGAAGGGGTAGGATCACAAGGATACGAAACCAACAGAGAGACAGGTAGACAGACAGGTAGGTAGACAGACAGGTAGACTCCATGTCATAGACAGGTAAGGCAGGACTAGAACCCAACAAGTACTGCGAGCAGAGGCTGGGGACTAGAACCGATAGAGCTCAGAGAGCCTAGAACCCAGAGACAAGAAAGCAGCGTTAGAAGGCTAGAGTTTAAAGCAGAGACAGACAATTGGTTCAGTCCACTAGAGCCTTTATAGACGTTCAACCTGAAGGGGTTTGTGGGCCATAATGTCTTCCAGTGTCCACAGTCTCAAACCAGTGAACACAAACACAAGTCAACAAGCTCCAAAATGACCAAAAATCATGGAAAGTAGCACATCAAACGTTCCATTTTAATGACACATCTATGTTCTGCAGTGTTCTCTTGAAAACATTCTGATGATTTAGTCCTAGTTGTTTACAACACACAGCTGAGACAAGACAGTAGTACAGGCATACAGCACCATCATGTGGTGTATAACAGTTACTCTGAACATAGTCATCTACCAACAATGTTATTTAAGTGATTACTGGGTTGTTGTTTTAGTTCCTGCCTCTGTAGGAGTGGCACTGTCTTCACAAACACACCTCTGCTGTTCCTTACCATAGGCACTTAACCCCTTATGCACAACGAACGTAAGATGATTCCCAAATGGCACCCTATTCCCTATATAGTGCACTACTTTACACCAGCCAAATGGCACCCTATTCCCTATATAGTGCACTACTTTACACCAGTCAAATGGCACCCTATTCCCTATATAGTGCACTACTTTACACCAGCCAAATGGCACCCTATTCCCTATATAGTGCACTACTTTACACCAGCCAAATGGCACCCTATTCCCTATATAGTGCACTACTTTACACCAGCCAAATGGCACCTTATTCCCTATATAGTGCACTACTTTTGACCAGGGCCGAGGGCACTATACAGTAAACTGGGTGTAATTTGGGACGTGACCTCAGAATAATCAGATTGATGATTAGGCTTTAATAATAAACCCTGTTATGTAATAGAACATTAACACCCCAACCTGGTAAACCAACCACACAGGAAGTCAACTCAGCTAAAACAACCACACAGGAAGTCAACTCAGCTAAAACAACAACACAGGAAGTCAACTCAGCTAAAACAACCTGGAGACATAATAAAAAAATAAAAGGTTAGGTACCCATCAGAAAAACTAAACCAAAGCCTAGTTTAGGCCACTTTAACAATAATACCAATATTCCCATCATCAAACTGATTAAGAACAGCTGATAAATACTATATCTACGTTAGAAATAGTCCTATATCTACGTTAGAAATAGTCCTATATCTACGTTAGAAATAGTCCTATATCTACGTTAGAAATAGTCCTATATTTACAGTAGAAATAGTCCTATATCTACGTTAGAAATAGTCCTATATCTACGTTAGAAATAGTCCTATATCTACGGTAGAAATAGTCCTATATCTACGGTAGAAATAGTCCTATATCTACGGTAGAAA
Organism: Oncorhynchus gorbuscha; assembly: GCF_021184085.1. NCBI lineage: Eukaryota > Metazoa > Chordata > Actinopteri > Salmoniformes > Salmonidae > Oncorhynchus > Oncorhynchus gorbuscha. The sequence goes on from NC_060190.1 coordinate 82,668,235, forward strand.
TAGTCCTATATCTACGTTAGAAATAGTCCTATATCTACAGTTAGAAATAGTCCTATATCTACAGGTAGAAATAGTCCTATATCTACGGTAGAAATAGTCCTATATCTAATATTGTAATATATGCCATTTAGCAGACGCTTTTATCCAAAGCGACTTACAGTCAGAAATAGTCCTATATCTACGTTAGAAATAGTCCTATATCTACGGTAGAAATACTACTTCTCTTGATCTCTTGATCACTCTCTCTCTATATATATACAGTTTAACTTTGTACAGTTTAAAGCAGAGGGACTTTCTGTAGGGGAACCGACCAGAGGTAATAAATTAATCAATAGATGAATTAATGGATTAATGAATCAATCAAAAATGGGCAGGGGATTGGTGTGGGCAGAGGTAGAGATGCCAGAAGAAGACGTGGTAGAGGACATGTAGTAGGTAAGGTCTCAGGTGGAGGTGCTCTTGGAGAAGTTGGGATAAAGCACCGCAGCAATCACTGCTACCATCACTGCTACAACTGGCATCCAGGGGCTCCAACCGGCCTGCAGGAGACAGACGGACAGAGAGAGAAAGACTGGGTTAGTCTAGGCCGTCAGCTAGCCTACACCGGGGCTGAGATTGAGGCCACAGGTACAGGTTGGAGAGAGAGAGAGAGAGATAGAGGGGGATGGGGTGTAGGAAAGTGAGAAACAGTGTGGCACAGTTACTGGGAGAGAGCCAGTTAAGTTATCAGAAAATCAAACACGACTGTTCTGACTGAGGGAACAAGGAAAAATACATGCTAATTTGTTTTAAAAACAGGAAAACATTTAAAAGCTGCAGAAGTATGATGGTCATAAAGCAATAATGACAAAAAGATCAAACTAAAAAAACTTGAAACCAAAGAATAAGTGTTGGTGGCATTGTGTTAGTGATCCAAGACAGACGGACATCAATGAGTATAGAGTGATCCAAGACAGACGGACATCAATGAGTATAGAGTGATCCAAGACAGACGGACATCAATGAGTATAGAGTGATCCAAGACAGACAGGCATCAGGCATCAATGAGTATAGACTGATCCAAGACAGACGGACATCAATGAGTATAGAGTGATCCAAGACAGACGGACATCAATGAGTATAGAGTGATCCAAGACAGACAGACATCAATGAGTATAGAGTGATCCAAGACAGACGGACATCAATGAGTATAGAGTGATCCAAGACAGACAGACATCAATGAGTATAGAGTGATCCAAGACAGACAGACATCAATGAGTATAGAGTGATCCAAGACAGACAGGCATCAGGCATCAATGAGTATAGAGTGATCCAAGACAGACAGAGTATCAGGCATCAATGAGTATAGAGTGATCCAAGACAGACAGGCATCAATGAGTATAGAGTGATCCAAGACAGACAGACATCAATGAGTATAGACTGATCCAAGACAGACAGACATCAGGCATCAATGAGTATAGAGTGATAATATAGACTGATAATGCTGACAGGTTAGTTTAAGACAGACAGACATCAATGAGTCAACTGATGATAATAGACATCAATGATAATGCTGACAGGTTACAGACATCAGTTAGAGAGGAAGACTCTGAAGAAGGCAGTTAGAGAGGAAGACTCTGACGAAGGCAGTTAGAGAGGAAGACTCTGACGAAGGCAGTTAGAGGGGAAGACTCTTACGAAGGCAGTTAGAGGGGAAGACTCTGACGAAGGCAGTTAGAGGGGAAGACTATGTGTCGGGGGGTGATAGAGGATGAAGGTACAGTTTCTCCTGACCCCTCCTGTCTCCGCCTCCAGTATTTATGTTGCAGTAGTTTATGTGTCGGGGGGCTAGGGTCAGTTTGTTATATCAATGAGTATAGAGTTCCCAGACGGTCTTATCCGGTGTCCTAGAGTGAATTTAAGACAGCTCTCATCTAATTCTCTCTTTTTTTCTCTCTCTCAGAGGACATCAATGAGCCCTAGGACCAAGACAGCCATCAGAGACTACCTAAGACAGATGACATCAATGAGTGAGTGATCCCCAGTCCACCTGGTCATGCTGATGCTCAGTTTCTAGAGTGTTCTCTCAGACGGACATCATGGAACCCAAGACCTGTTCCCAATGACATGCTACCTGTCCCAGACCTGCTGTTTTGGACTCTCTACCAAGCACCAGCTGTCTCTAGTATTTTTATTTTAGACAGACCATCAATGAGTATCCAAATGTTAGTAATTACTATCTTGTGTCATCGAAGACAACTCCCGAGTATAGGGATCGGGAGAGACAGGCATCAGGCATCAATGAGTATAGAGTGATCCAAGACAGACAGGCACAACCCATAGAGTGATCCAAGACAGACGCATCAATGAGTATAGAGTTCCAACAAAGACAGCATCATCAGACCCGGAAGACAGCCGCACCAATGTGTCGGAGGAAACACAGACAGGCACCTGGTGACCTAGAGTGATCCAAGACAGACAGACATCAATGAGTATAGAGCCCGAAAGACAGGTATCAGCTCAGTCCGTAATGAGACAGAGGCATCATCCCTATAGAGTGATCCAAACCCTCCCAATGAGTACCCGGATCCAAGACAGACTAGACATCAATGAGTATAGAGTGATCCACGGACAGACATCAATGAGTATAGAGGATCCGGACTGCGACAGAGCCTAGGGCGCAGAACCCAGAGTAATCTGGTGGCAAGACAGACAGGTATGGCACCTGCTGTCTGTAACTCTCAATGATCGGCTATGAAAAGCCAACTGACATTTACTTCTGAGGTGCTGACCTGTTGCACTCTCTATAACCACTGATTATTATTATCTGACCCTGCTGGTCATTTATGAACATTTGAACATCTTGGCCATGTTCTGTTATAATCTCCACCCGGCACAGCCAGAAGAGGACTGGCCACCCCACATAGCCTGGTTCCTCTCTAGGTTTCTAATCTCCACCCGGCACAGGCAGAAGAGGACTGGCCACCCCACATAGCCTGGTTCCTCTCTAGGTTTCTTCCTGGTTTTAAGCCTTTCTAGGGAGTTTTCTCCTAGCCACCGTGCTTCTACACCTGCATTGCTTGCTGTTTGGGGTTTTAGGCTGTGTTTCTGTACAGCACTTTGAGATATCAGCTGATGTAAGAAGGGCTTTATAAATACATTTGATTGATTGGTTAGAGAGGATGATACTGATGAAGATGACAGACAGATGACAGACAACACAACAGGAACACGGTGTACCTTTCTACCACAACTGGCTGAACCACCAATACAGCAAGGCCGGGATAAGGCCGATGAAAATGGCCTGGACAGGCTGCAATATGGGTGGCTAAAGGAGGGAGGGATCAGAGAGAATAATCAAATAGAATAACCAATATTTTAAGCTAATTTTAAAATAAACCAACTAAAAAATGAAAACTACTCTATAAACAAAAAACCTGAATGGAAGGGCCATGGGGAAAGTAGCGGCAGGAGGGGGGACTGGAGGCAGGGGGGACTGGAGGCCTCTCTAGGGGGGGGGGCTGATCTCCACCCGGCACAGGCAGGGGGGACTGGAGGCAGGAGCCTGGGGGGACTGGAGGCAGGAGGGGGAACTGGAGGTACCGTGCTTCTACACCTGCAGGCAGCTGGGGGTTTTACTGGAGGTTCAGGAATATCAGGGAGGCAGGAAGGGGGATAAATACTTTGATTGATTGGTGGAGAGGATGAACTGGAAGATGACAGACAGATGACAGGCAGGAAGGGGGAACTGGAGGTAGGAACTGGAAGGCAGGAGGGGGAAAATGGCTGGAGGTAGGAACTGGGGGCAGGAGGGGGGAACTGGAGAATAATCAAATAGAATAACTGGAGGTAGGAACTGGAGGCAGCAGGGGGAAAGGGAGGCAGGAAACAAAAAACCTGAATGGAGGGGGGGAACGGGAGGCAGGAGGGGGGAACTGGAGGCAGGAGGGGGGGAACTGGAGGCAGGAGGGGGGACTGGAGGCAGGGGGGGAACTGGAGGCAGGGGGGGGAACTGGGAGGCAGGATGGGGGGAACGGGAGGCAGGAGGGGGAACTGGAGGTAGGAACTGGAGGCAGGAGGGGGAACTGGAGGTAGGAACTGGAGGCAGGAGGGGGAACTGGAGGTAGGAACTGGAGGCAGGAGGGGGAACTGGAGGTAGGAACTGGAGGCAGGAGGGGGAACTGGAGGTAGGAACTGGAGGCAGGAACTGGAGGCAGCAGGGGGGAACGGGAGGCAGGAGGGGGGAACTGGAGGCAGGAGGGGGGAACGGGAGGCAGGAGGGGGGAACTGGAGGCAGGAGGGGGGAACGGGAGGCAGGAGGGGGAACTGGGAGGCAGGAGGGGGAACAGGAGGCAGGATGGGGGGAACGGGAGGCAGGAGGGGGAACTGGAGGCAGGAGGGGGGAACTGGAGGCAGGAGGGGGGAACTGGAGGCAGGAGGGGGAACTGGAGGCAGGAGGGGGAACTGGAGGGGGAACTGGAGGCAGGAGGGGGGGAGGGGGAACTGGAGGCAGGAGGGGGAACTGGAGGCAGGAGGGGGAACTGGAGGCAGGAGGGGGAACTGGAGGCAGGAGGGGGAACTGGAGGCAGGAGGGGGAACTGGAGGCAGGAGGGGGGAACTGGAGGCAGGAGGGGGAACAGGAGGGGGGGAACTGGAGGCAGGGGGGGGAACAGGAGGGGGAACTGGAGGCAGGAGGGGGAACTGGAGGCAGGAGGGGGAACTGGAGGCAGGAGGGGGAACTGGAGGCAGGAGGGGGAACTGGAGGCAGGAGGGGGAACTGGAGGAGGGGGGGAACTGGAGGCAGGAGGGGGAACTGGAGGCAGGAGGGGGAACTGGAGGCAGGAGGGGGAACTGGAGGCAGGAGGGGGAACAGGAGGCAGGAGGGGGGAACTGGAAGCAGGAGGGGGAACTGGAGGCAGGAGGGGGGAATAAACGTATAGATACATGTCACACCACATCTAGAAGCTGAACAGAGGAGTAATTTTTGTTCAGGGAGGTCTAGTAGCAGTGAGAACCAGTTATAACTCCCTGATGTGTATGCTTGCTCACCAGCCATCTTAGATATAAAAACATTACACCATTAGGATGGATGTACCCCAGGCTAGAGGTAGTTATATCATATTTATTCATTACACCATTAGGGTGGATGGAGCCCAGGCTAGATGTAGTTACACCATTAGGGTGGATGGAGCCCAGGCTAGAGGTAGTTACACCATTAGGGTGGATGTAGCCCAGGCTAGAGGTAGTTATATCATATTTATTCATTACACCATTAGGGTGGATGTAGCCCAGGCTAGAGGTAGTTACACCATTAGGGTGGATGTAGCCCAGGCTAGAGGTAGTTACACCATTAGGGTGGATGTAGCCCAGGCTAGAGGTAGTTACACCATTAGGGTGGATGTAGCCCAGGCTAGAGGTAGTTATATCATATTTATTCATGTTTGTTATTCTGGTCATCTCTCCCTCAGACTGGGAACTCTAAATGGTGGTACTAGTATATAGTCTTCGGCATCCCAACACTCTGGACAGCTACTAAAAGTTATATATGTGTGATATATGTGTGATTGACTGATTGAAATAAATTACAATCAAATGCCCTATGGGACATTCTGTCTCAGGCAATGCTGACTTGTCCAAGACTCACAGTCAAATGTCTTGCAAAAAATAATATTAAATTGGGAACATCATGAATGGTTCTCATAACAGACACAGATGTCCCAGAGCACTCATTGTGATTCCTTTAGCATATCCAGTACAGGCTCTGAACCAAAGACAAGAGAGAGATTGGTGACCTCTGTTTAGGGTCAGGGGTTCACTACTCACATTCTTGCCCAGCAGTTTGAGGTTAACTTTACACTGTTCCAGCTCCTCGTTGATGGAGCGTTTCTCCTGCTCAGTCCTCTCACAACACTTCCTCAGATCACACAGCAAGTTCTGAGTGTCCTCATACTATGGGGGGATAGACAGATAGAAGGAGAGAAGGGGGGAGAAAAGGGAATAGACAGATAGAAAGGGAGGGAAGGGGGGAGAGAAGGGGGAGAGAGAAAAGCAACAGAAAGTGACATACACGTGTTTGTATCATACCTCTCTCTGGGGGACCTGTATCATACCTCTCTCTAGGGGACCTGTATCATACCTCTCTCTAGGGGACCTGTATCATACCTCTCTCTATTGGGGACCTGTATCATACCTCTCTCTACCTCTCTGGGGACCTGTATCATACCTCTCTCTGGGGGACCTGTATCATACCTCTCTCTGGGGGACCTGTATCATACCTCTCTCTGGGGGACCTGTATCATACCTCTCTCTATTGGACCTGTATCATACCTCTCTCTAGGGGACCTGTATCATACCTCTCTCTGGGGGACCTGTATCATACCTCTCTCTGGGGGACCTGTATCATACCTCTCTCTGGGGGACCTGTATCATACCTCTCTCTGGGGGACCTGTATCATACCTCTCTCTATTGGACCTGTATCATACCTCTCTCTGGGGGACCTGTATCATACCTCTCTCTGGGGGACCTGTATCATACCTCTCTCTGGGGGACCTGTATCATACCTCTCTCTGGGGGACCTGTATCATACCTCTCTCTATTGGACCTGTATCATACCTCTCTCTGGGGGACCTGTATCATACCTCTCTCTGGGGGACCTGTATCATACCTCTCTGTATTGGACCTGTATCATACCTCTCTCTGGGGGACCTGTATCATACCTCTCTCTGGGGGACCTGTATCATACCTCTATCTGGGGGACCTGTATCATACCTCTCTCTGGGGGACCTGTATCATACCTCTCTCTGGGGGACCTGTATCATACCTCTCTCTGGGGGACCTGTATCATACCTCTCTCTGGGGGACCTGTATCATACCTCTCTCTGGGGGACCTGTATCATACCTCTCTCTAGGGGACCTGTATCATACCTCTCTGTATCTACCTCTCTCTGGGGACCTGTATCATACATACTCTCTGGGGGACCTGTATCATACCTCTCTCTGGGGGACCTGTATCATACCTCTCTCTAGGGGACCTGTATCATACCTCTCTCTGGGGGACCTGTATCATACCTCTCTCTGGGGGACCTGTATCATACCTCTCTCTGGGGGACCTGTATCATACCTCTATCTGCAGGCTCTGTGTCCTGCTAGCAGCCTGGGTTAGCTGTGTGTGTACTGTATCATACCTCTATCTGCAGGCTCTGTGTCCTGCTAGCAGCCTGGGTTAGCTGTGTGTGTACTGTATCATACCTCTATCTGCAGGCTCTGTGTCCTGCTAGCAGCCTGGGTTAGCTGTGACTCCAGCTTGTTAGCGTCCTGGAGCTGTTGGTTCTGCAGTGAGCCCAGTCTACTCTGCATCTCTCCCTGGGACTTCTCCAAACTCTGCAGATTGCTGCTCAGACTGGCAGTCTGCTTCCTGGAACTGAGGGGGACAAAGAGACAAAATAAAACCATGTCCAGAAATGTGACATAGTCCAGACAGGGTCTATCTTCTGAAACACCTCAGTCTGCTACTGACTGGCAGTCGGCTCCCTGGAAGACAAGGGGAGGACAGCAGAAGATCATGTCAGAATACCTCTACCTCACACCCAGACTGTCACTACCTGCTAGCCCAGCCACCTCTACCTCACACCCAGACTGTCACTACCTGCTAGCCCAGCCACCTCTACCCACACCCAGACTGTCACTACCTGCTAGCCCAGCCACCTCTACCTCACACCCAGACTGTCACTACCTGCTAGCCCAGCCACCTCTACCTCACACCCAGACTGTCACTACCTGCTAGCCCAGCCACCTCTACCTCACACCCAGACTGTCACTACCTGCTAGCCCAGCCACCTCTACCTCACACCCAGACTGTCACTACCTCACTACCTGCTAGCCCAGCCACCTCTACCTCACACCCAGACTGTCACTACCTGCTAGCCCAGCCACCTCTACCTCACACCCAGACTGTCACTACCTGCTAGCCCAGCCACCTCTACCTCACACCCAGACTGTCACTACCTGCCCAGCCACCTCTAGCCCAGCCACCTCTACCTCACACCCAGACTGTCACTACCTGCTAGCCCAGCCACCTCTACCCCACACCCAGACTGTCACTACCTGACTGTCAGCCCAGCCACCTCTACCTCACACCCAGACTGTCACTACCTGCTAGCCCAGCCACCTCTACCTCACACCCAGACTGTCACTACCTGCTAGCCCAGCCACCTCTACCTCACACCCAGACTGTCACTACCTGCTAGCCCAGCCACCTCTACCTCACACCCAGACTGTCACTACCTGCTAGCCCAGCCACCTCTACCTCACACCCAGACTGTCACTACCTGCTAGCCCAGCCACCTCTACCCCACACCCAGACTGTCACTACCTGCTAGCCCAGCCACCTCTACCTCACACCCAGACTGTCACTACCTGCTAGCCCAGCCACCTCTACCTCACACCCAGCTGTCAGCCCAGCCACCTCTACCTCACACCCAGACTGTCACTACCTGCTAGCCCAGCCACCCCAGACTCACTACCTGCTAGCCCAGCCACCTCTCACACCCAGACTGTCACTACCTGCTAGCCCAGCCACCTCTACCTCACACCCAGACTGTCACTACCTGCTAGCCCAGCCACCTCTACCTCACACCCAGACTGTCACTACCTGCTAGCCCAGCCACCTCTACCTCACACCCAGACTGTCACTACCTGCTAGCCCAGCCACCTCTACCTCACACCCAGACTGTCACTACCTGCTAGCCCAGCCACCTCTACCTCACACCCAAACTGTCACTACCTGCTAGCCCAGCCACCTCTACCTCACACCCAGACAGTTAAATACCTCCTAGCCCAGCCACCTCTACCTCACACCCAGACAGTTAAATACCTGCTAGCCCAGCCACCTCTACCCCACACCCAGACTGTCACTACCTGCTAGCCCAGCCACCTCTACCTCACACCCAGACTGTCACTACCTGCTAGCCCAGCCACCTCTACCTCACACCCAGACTGTCACTACCTGCTAGCCCAGCCACCTCTACCTCACACCCAGACTGTCACTACCTGCTAGCCCAGCCACCTCTACCTCACACCCAGACTGTCACTACCTGCTAGCCCAGCCACCTCTACCCCACACGAGACAGTTAAATACCTGCTAGCCCAGCCACCTCTACCCCACACGAGACAGTTAAATACCTGCTAGCCCAGCCACCTCTTCCCCACACCCAGACTGTCATTACCTGCTAGCCCAGCCACCTCTACCCCACACGAGACAGTTAAATACCTGCTAGCCCAACCACCTCTTCCCCACACCCAGACAGTTAAATACCTGCTAGCCCAACCACCTCTTCCCCACACCCAGACAGTTAAATACCTGCTAGCCCAGCCACCTCTACCCCACACGAGACAGTTAAATACCTGCTAGCCCAACCACCTCTTCCCCACACCCAGACAGTTAAATACCTGCTAGCCCAACCACCTCTTCCCCACACCCAGACAGTTAAATACCTGCTAGCCCAGGAGGAGGTGCTGTGGGAAACAGCTCTGAATGGAGGAGGTGCTGTGGGACCCAGGAGGAGGTGCTGTCAAACTACTCTGAATGGAGATGTGGGAGCCCAGCCACCTCTGAATGGAGGAGGTGCTGAGAAACAGTTAAATGGAGGAGGTGCTGTGGCCCAATGGAGGAGGTGCTGTGGGAACCTCTGAATGGAGGAGGTGCTGTGGGAGGTGCGAGGGGTGCTGTGGGACACAGCTCTGAATGGAGGAGGTGCTGTGGGAAACGGCTCTGAATGGAAGAGGTTCTGAATGGAGGAGGTGCTGCTGAATGGAGGAGGTGCTGTGGGAAACAGCTCTGAATGGAGGAGGTGCTGTGGGAAACAGCTCTGAATGGAGGAGGCTGCTGAATGGAGGAGGTGCTGTGGGAAACAGCTCTGAATTTGACACATATAAATGGAACACTAGGCAGAACTATGACTTTAGCTGGATCTCGGTGTTAACCTAAATAACCATTATATAGGCAGGGCTCCCTACGTGGTTCTGGTGGAAGCTTTGTGCTCCACCTGGAAAAGCAGCTGGTTGGGTGACCAGACTCGAGGAAGAGGGAGGTGCCCAGAAGATGTAACTACTTGGTGTTGGGTTGACAGTTGCCTGACCCCGGTTTCAGGATCTGGGTCTGGGCTACCCCCAATTCATTGTAGATAACGGGAGAAACCTGGTCTGCAGCAACCCTGGTCTGCATTTCCAAATCCATCATCAAGTTCGCAGACACGACAGGCCTGATCACCAACACTGATGAGACAGCCTACCTCATCAGGAGGTAGGCACTCTGACCGCGTGGTGCCAGGTAAACAACCTCTCCCTCAACGTTAGCAAAACAAAGGAGAGGATTGTGGACTTCAGGAGGAACCAGGCTGGACACATCCCCCCCATCCTCATCAATGGGGCCACCGTGGACACAGTCAATAAGTTAAAATTCCTCTGCGTACACATCCCAGAGATGCTGAAATGTCTAACCACATGAACACACAACAGCGACTCCTCAATCTCAGGACGCTGAAGAAATTCGGCCTATCCCAGAGGGCCCTCAGTGTTCTACAGGAGCGCCAGAGAGCATACTGTCGTACTGCATCACATTCAGATACGGCAAATCCACCGCACCAGGCCGCAGAGCACTTCAGAGGGAGATAGGTGCAGCTGAACGCACCACTGGGTGACCAGTGCCTGCCTGACAGGACACCTACAACACCAGTAGTCACTGGAAGGCCAAGGAGAGAACCCCAGCCACGCCCTGTCCTCTCTGCTTCAATCACTCAGACGAGGGCAAGTACTGTAAGCCTGGTCAATAGTCCCCCCCACACCCTTAACTCTCACTAACCTTACCCGCTACTCCCCCACCCCAACGATCATGCTGCTGTTCCCCCTATGGTCATTCCCCCCCCACCCCAATGATCATGCTGCTGTTCCCCCTATGGTCATTCCCCCCACACCCTTAACTCTCACTAACCTTACCCGCTACTCCCCCACCCCAACGATCATGCTGCTGTTCCCCCTATGGTCATCCCCCCACCCCTTACACCCTTAACTCTCACTAACCTTACCTGCTACTCCCCCACCCCAACGATCATGCTGCTGTTCCCCCTATGGTCATCCCCCCACACCCTTAACTCTCACTAACCTTACCCGCTACTCCCCCACCCCAACGATCATGCTGCTGTTCCCCCTATGGTCATCCCCCCACACCCTTAACTCTCACTAACCTTACCCGCTACTCCCCCACCCCAACGATCATGCTGCTGTTCCCCTATGGTCATCCCCCCCCACACCCTTAACTCTCACTAACCTTACCCGCTACTCCCCCACCCCAACGATCATGCTGCTGTTCCCCCTATGGTCATTCCCCCCACACCCTTAACTCTCACTAACCTTACCCGCTACTCCCCCACCCCAACGATCATGCTGCTGTTCCCCCTATGGTCATTCCCCCCCACACCTCCTCAATCATGCTAACCTCATGCTGCTGTTCCCCCCTACCCGTCATCCCCCCACTCCCCACCCCAACGATCATGATCATGCTGCTGTTCCCCCAATGGTCATTCCCCCCACACCCTTAACTCTCACTAACCTTACCCGCTACTCCCCCAAACGATCATGCTGCTGTTCCCCCTATGGTCATTCCCCCCTTACCCGCTACTCCCCCACCCCAACGACCTCCTCAATGATCATGCTGCTGTTCCCCCTATGGTCATTCCCCCCCCACCCCAACGATCATGCTGCTGTTCCCCCTATGGTCATTCCCCCCACCCCAACGATCATGCTGCTGTTCCCCTATGGTCATTCCCCCCCTCCTCACCTCCTCAATGATCATGCTGCTGTTCCCCCTATGGTCATTCCCCCCCACCTCCTCAATGATCATGCTGCTGTTCCCCCTATGGTCATTCCCCCCCACCCCAACGATCATGCTGCTGTTCCCCCTATGGTCATTCCCCCCCACCCCAACATGCTGCTGTCATGCTGCATGCTGCTCCCCCTATGGTCATCCCCCCACACCCTTAACTCTCACTAACCTTACCCGCTACTCCCCCACCCCAACGATCATGCTGCTGTTCCCCTATGGTCATCCCCCCACACCCTTAACTCTCACTAACCTTACCCGCTACTCCCCCACCCCAACGATCATGCTGCTGTTCCCCTATGGTCATCCCCCCCCACCTCCTCAATGATCATGCTGCTGTTCCCCCTATGGTCATTCCCCCCCCACCTCCTCAATGATCATGCTGCTGTTCCCCTATGGTCATTCCCCCCACCCCAACGATCATGCTGCTGTTCCCCCTATGGTCATTCCCCCCCCCACCCCAACGATCATGCTGCTGTTCCCCTATGGTCATCCCCCCCACCTCCTCAATGATCATGCTGCTGTTCCCCCTATGGTCATTCCCCCCACCTCCTCAATGATCATGCTGCTGTTCCCCCTATGGTCATCCCCCCCCACCCCAACGATCATGCTGCTGTTCCCCCTATGGTCATTCCCCCCCCACCCCAACGATCATGCTGCTGTTCCCCCTATGGTCATCCCCCCACCCCAACGATCATGCTGCTGTTCTCCCTATGGTCATTCCCCCCCACCTCCTCAATGATCATGCTGCTGTTCCCCCTATGGTCATCCCCCCACCTCCTCAATGATCATGCTGCCGTTCCCCCTCATCTACACCTGTAACCCTGTCATCTACAAACACTGTAACACCTGTAACATGTGACTATTAAACACTGTAATAACACCTGTAACCCTGTACGAGTGACTATTAAACACTGTAATAACACCTGCAACCCTGTACATGTGACTATTAAACACTGAGAAGGCAACACTTTGCAGAACTGACCACTTCCTTTAGTTGGGGTGGGAGTGACCTCAACCCACCACCTAATATGACTAGTCCCTACGGCTATGGTGTTCAGTTGACAGTCAGAGCTACCCCCCCCCCATCTGCAGTGTGTAGACCCACCTGTCCAGGTCTGTCTCCAGTCCGTGTAGTCTGTTCACCAGGGTCGTCTTCTCAGAACGGAGACACTCACACTCCTGCTGCAGACTGGGACAGTCCTTCTGAAGACGCTCCAACTCCCCTACAGAGAGATGTGAACAGGTTACAACAGCTGATTCTCACTGAACAGTCTGGGCCTTAAACATTCATCAATTCTCCTTGAGCCATTAGTTCACATGTAACAGACTGGATGAAGGCAAAATGGTAGTAGGTGTTTGTACCATTGTGGTGCTACCATGTTGTGGTGCTACCATGTTGAGCTGCTACCATGTTGTGTTGTTACCATGTTGTGTTGTTACCATATTGTGCTGTTACCATATTGTGTTGCTTCCATATTGTGTTGCTTCCATATTGTGTTGCAACCATATTGTGTTGCAACCATATTGTGTTGCAACCATATTGTGTTGCAACCATATTGTATTGTCATGTGTTGCTACCATGTTGTGTTGCTACCATGTTGTGTTGCTACCATGTTGTGCTGCTACCATGTTGTGCTGCTACCATGTTGTGCTGCTACCATGTTGTGCTGCTACCATGTTGTGCTGCTACCATAGTGTTGCTACCATGCTGTATTGTCATGTGTTGCTACCATGTTGTGTTGCTACCATATTGTGTTGCTACCATATTGTGCTGCTACCATATTGTTATGCTACCATATTGTGTTTCTACAATGTTGTGTTGCTACCATGTTGTATTGTCATGTGTTGCTACCATGTTGTGTTGCTACCATGTTGTGTTGCTACCATGTTGTTCTGCTACCATGTTGTGCTGCTACCATGTTGTGCTGCTACCATGTTGTGCTGCTACCATAGTGTTGTTACCATGCTGTATTGTCATGTGTTGCTACCATGTTGTGCTGCTACCATGTTGTGCTGCTACCATGTTGTGTTGCTACCATGTTGTGTTGCTACCATATTGTGCTGCTACCATATTGTGTTGCTACCATATTGTGTTGCAACCATATTGTGTTGCAACCATATTGTGTTGCTACCATATTGTGCTGCTACCATATTGTGTTGCTACCATGTTGTTTTTCTACCATGTTGTGTTGCTATAATGTTGTGTTGCTACCATGTTGTGTTGCTACAATGTTGTGTTGCTACAATGTTGTGTTGCTACCATGCTGTATTGTCATGTGTTCTTACCATGTTGTGCTGCTACCATATTGTGGTGCTACCATGTTGTACTGCTACCATGCTATATTGTCATGTGTTGCTACCATGTTGTGCTGCTACCATATTGTGTTGCTACCATGTTGTGCTGCTACCATGCAGAATTGTCATGTGTTGCTACCATGTTGTTCTGCTACCATATTGTGTTGCTACCATATTGTGGTGCTACCATGCGTTATTGTCAAGTGTTGCTGCCATGCTGATGTCTTAGTTCTCTCTTGTTGTGATGTGTGTTTTGTCCTATATTTATTTTTATTTGGAATTATCCCAGGTCACCTTCCCCATAGGAGGCCGTCATTGGAAATAAGAACGTGTTCTTTTTTTCTTTTTGCATGTTTTATTTCACCTTTATTTAACCAGGTATTTATATATATATAACCCTTTATTAAACCAGGTATTTATATATACAACCCTTTATTAAACCAGGTATTTATATATACAACCCTTTATTAAACCAGGTATTTATATATACAACCCTTTATTAAACCAGGTATTTATATATACAACCCTTTATTTAACCAGGTGTTTATATATATAAACCTTTATTTAACTAGGTATTTATATATATAACCCTTTATTTAACCAGGTATTTATATATATAACCCGAACCCTTTATTTAACCAGGTATTTATATATTAAACCCTTTATTAAACCAGGTATTTATATATACAACCCTTTATTAAACCAGGTATTTATATATATAACTCTTTCTTTAACCCTGGTATTTATATATATAACCCTTTATTTAACCCTGGTATTTATATATATAACCCTTTATTTAACCAGGTATTTATATATATAACCCTAACCCTTTATTTAACCAGGTATTTATATATATAACCCTAACCCTTTATTTAACCAGGTATTTATATATATAACCCTAACCCTTTATTTAACCAGGTATTTATATATATAACTCTAACCCTTTATTTAACCAGGTATTTATATATATATAACCCTTTATTTAACCAGGTATTTATATATATATAACTCTAACCCTTTATTTAACCAGGTATTTATATATATAACTATAACCCTTTATTTAACCAGGTATTTATATATATATAACCCTTTATTTAACCAGGTATTTATATATATATAACTCTAACCCTTTATTTAACCAGGTATTTATATATACAACCCTTTATTAAACCAGGTATTTATATATATAACCCTTTCTTTAACCAGGTATTTATATATATAACCCTTTATTTAACCAGGTATTTATATATATAACCCTTTCTTTAACCCTTATTTATATATATAACCCTTTATATAACCAGGTATTTATATATATATAACTCTAACCCTTTATTTAACCAGGTATTTATATATATATAACCCTTTATTTAACCAGGTATTTTAATATATATAACCCTTTATTTAACCAGGTATTTATATATATAACCCTAACCCTTTATTTATCCAGGTATTTATATATATAACCCTAACCCTTTATTTAACCAGGTATTTATATATATAACCCTTTATTTAACCAGGTATTTATATATATAACCCTTTATTTAACCAGGTATTTATATATATAACCCTAACCCTTTATTTAACCAGGTATTTATATATATAACTCTAACCCTTTATTTAACCAGGTATTTATATATATAACCCTTTATTTAACCAGGTATTTTAATATATAACCCTTTATTTAACCAGGTATTTATATATATAAAACCCTTTATTTATCCAGGTATTTATATATATAACCCTTTATTTAACCAGGTATTTATATATATAAACCTTTATTTAACCAGGTATTTATATATATAACCCTTTATTTAACCAGGTATTTATATATATATATAACCCTTTATTTAACCAGGTATTTATATATATAACCCTTTATTTAACCAGGTATTTATATATATAACCTAACCCTTTATTTAACCTGGTATTTATATATATAACCCTTTATTTAACCAGGTATTTTAATATATAACCCTTTATTTAACCAGGTATTTATATATATAACCCTAACCCTTTATTTATCCAGGTATTTATATATATAGCCCTAACCCTTTATTTAACCAGGTATTTATATATATAAACCTTTATTTAACCAGGTATTTATATATATAACCTTTATTTAACCAGGTATTTATATATATAACCCTTTATTTAACCTGGTATTTATGTATATAACCCTAACCCTTTATTTAACCTGGTATTTATATATATAACCCTTTATTTAACCAGGTATTTATATATATAACCCTAACCCTTTATTTAACCAGGTATTTATATATATAACCCTAACCCTTTATTAAACCAGGTATTTATATATATAACCCTAACCCTTTATTTAACCAGGTATTTATATATATATATATAACCCTTTATTTAACCAGGTATTTATATATATAACCCTAAACCTTTATTTAACCAGGTCGGCCAGTTGAGAAAAAGTTCTCATTTACAACTGTGATCTGGCCAAGATAAAGCAAAGCAGTGCAACAAAAACAACAACACAGAGTTACACATGGGATAAACAAACGTACAGTCAACAACAATAGAAAAAAATTTTTTTTTACAGTGTGTGCAACTAGAGTAAGGAGGTACGGCAATAAATAGGCCGTAATATCGAAGGTGGGCTTTTTACAGATGGGCTGTGTACAGCTGCAGCGATCTGTGAGCTGCTCAGATAGCTGATGCTTAAAGTTAGTGAGGGAGATATGATTTTTGCAATTCATTCCAGTCATTGGCAGCAGAGAACTGGAAGGAAAGGTGGGCAAAGGAGGAATTGGCTTTGGAGGTGACAAGTGAAATATACCTGCTGGAGCGCTTGTTACGGATGGGTGTTGCTATAGTGACCAGTGAGCTGAGACAAAGCGGAGCTTTACCTAGAAAAGACTCGTAGATGACCTGCAGCCAGTGGGTTTGGCGAGGAGTATGAAGCGAGGGCCAACCAACGAGAGCGTACAGGTCGCAGTGGTGGGAAGTATAAGGGGCTTTGGTGACAAAACGGATGGCACTGTGATAGACTGCATCCAATTTGTTGAGTAGAGTGTTGGAGGCTATTTTATAGATGATATCGCCGAAGTCGAGGATCGGTAGGATAGTCAGTTTTACGAGGGTATGTTTGACAGCGTGAGTGAAGGAGGCTTTGTTGCGAAATAGGAAGCCGATTCTA
The DNA here is from genome assembly GCF_021184085.1 of Oncorhynchus gorbuscha. NCBI lineage: Eukaryota > Metazoa > Chordata > Actinopteri > Salmoniformes > Salmonidae > Oncorhynchus > Oncorhynchus gorbuscha. The sequence goes on from NC_060190.1 coordinate 82,685,551, forward strand.
TATTTAATATTGGATTGAGGATGCTTAATATTGCTCTGGAAGGAGAGTTTACAGTCTAGCCAGACACCTAGGTATTTGTAGTTGTCCACATATTCTAAGTCAGAACCGTCCGGAGTAGTGATGCTAGACGGGCGGGCGGGTGTGGGCAGCGATTGGTTGAAGAGCATGCATTTAGTTTTACTAGCATTTAAGAGCAGTTGAAGGTCACAGAAGGAGAGTTGTATGGCATTGAAGCTCGTCTGGAGGTTTGTTAACCTTTTTGGGATAGGGGGCAGCATTTTCACTTTTGGATGAATAGCGTGCCCAGAGTGATCTGCCTCCTACTCAGTCCCAGATGCTAATATATGCATACTATTATTAGTATTGGATAGAAATCACTTAAGTTTCTAAAACTGTTTCAATAATGTCTGTGAGTATAACAGAACTCATACGTGTTCTACATCACCACTAGAGAGTCTAGCGACGACGTGTTCTACATCGCCATTAGAGTCTAGCGACGACGTGTTCTACATCGCCCCCAGAGTCTAGCGACGACGTGTTCTACATCGCCCCCAGAGTCAAGCGACGACGTGTTCTACATCACCAATAGAGTCTAGCGACGACGTGTTCTACATCACCACTAGAGTCTAGCGACGACGTGTTCTACATTGCCCCCAGTCTAGCGACGACGTGTTCTACATCGCCCCCAGAGTCAAGCGACGACGTGTTCTACATCACCAATAGAGAGTCTAGCAACGACGTGTTCTACATCACCACTAGAGTCTAGCGACGACGTGTTCTACATCGCCACTAGAGAGTCTAGCGACGACGTGTTCTACATCGCCACTAGAGAGTCTAGCGACGACATGTTCTACATCACCACTAGAGAGTCTAGCGACGACGTGTTCTACATCGCCCCTAGAGTCTAGCAACGACGTGTTCTACATCACCACTAGAGTCTAGCGACGACGTGTTCTACATCACCACTAGAGTCTAGCGACGACGTGTTCTATATCACCACTAGAGTCTAGCGACGACGTGTTCTACATCACCACTAGAGTCTAGCGACGGCGTGTTCTACATCGCTAGAGAGTCAATCGACGTGTTCATCATCACGAGAGTGAGCCAGACAAAACTTTTAATCGTCGTATTGAAAAGTGCAACAGCAAACATTTATACAGGTGATTCAAACAACCTTTATTGAATTTAAATGTGCAACTGCAAACTGAACAACTGATGACAATTAAAAATGTCAGGATAGTCATTTGTTTTTGGTGCTCCAAGCTTTACAGCCTTTCTTCTAGGAGCTCCAGTGCTCCCAATGAAAAGAAGTTCATTTCCTGGTTAGATTAACATAGTATGGCAATGTACCTTGTAGTTCAGGAGTTCTCTGCTGGTGCAGGCTCTGCTGTTGGAAGGGTTAGGGGTCAGTGATTAGGTTTAGTATAGTATCGTACCTTGTAGATCGTTAGTTCTCTGCTGGTGCAGGCTCTGCTGTTGGAAGGGTTAGGGGTCAGTGATTAGGTTTAGTATAGTATCGTACCTTGTAGATCGTTAGTTCTCTGCTGGTGCAGGCTCTGCTGTTGGAAGGGTTAGTATAGTATCGTACCTTGTAGATCGTTAGTTCTCTGCTGTTGGAAGGGTTAGTATAGTATCGTAGTTCTCTGCTGTTGGAGTAGATCTCTGCTGATGGAAGGGTTAGTATAGTATCGTACCTTGTAGATCGTTAGTTCTCTGCTGTTGGAAGGGTTAGTATAGTATCGTACCTTGTAGATCGTTAGTTCTCTGCTGTTGGAAGGGTTAGTATAGTATCGTACCTTGTAGATCGTTAGTTCTCTGCTGTTGGAAGGGTTAGTATATTATCGTACCTTGTAGATCGTTAGTTCTCTGCTGGTGCAGGCTCTGCTGTTGGAAGGGTTAGTATAGTATCGTACCTTGTAGATTGTTAGTTCTCTGCTGTTGGAAGGGTTAGTATAGTATCGTACCTTGTAGATCGTTAGTTCTCTGCTGGTGCAGGCTCTGCTGTTGGATGGTGGCCTGCAGGGAGTTGATCTCCTGTTCGTATTTCGACGTAGCCTGACGCCACTTCTCCAGCTCGGCCGTGACACCTCCCAGGTCCCTCTGCAGGGCAGCGATGTCTCGCTCCCTCTCGGCCGTGGCGGCCTCCATGGCGTGGTGGAGAACTAGCACCTCCTCCTGAGCAGAGTACAGCTCCTCCTGTGTGCTGCTGATGCTGCTCTCTCTCTGCTCCTTCAGCTCCTCCATGTCTACCGCTAGCTCCCCCAACTGACCTGGAAACAGATGGTATATACTTTCATATACACTATATAATATGGAACAACTCTTTCCATAACAGACTGACCAGGTGAATCCAGGTGAAAGCTATGATCCCTTATTGATGTCACTTGTTAAATCCACTTCAATCAGTGTAGATGAAGGGGAGGAAACAGGTTAAAGAGGGATTTTTAAGCCTTTGGATAATTGAGACATGGATTGTGTGTATGTGCCACTCGTAGGGTGAATGGGCAAGACAAAAGATGTAAGTGCCTTTGAACGGGGTATGGTAGTAGGTGCCCAGGCGAACTGGTTTGATTCAGAGCTACTGGGTATATAACGCTTAACAGTTTCTAGTGTATATCAAGAATGGTCCACCACCCAAAGGACATCCAGCCAACTTGACAACTGTGGGAAGCATTGGAGTCAACATGGGACAGCATCTCATGTTGGAATGCTTTCAACACCTTGTCGAATTCATGCCCTGACGAATTGAGGCTCTTCCAGCATCCCTGTGGAACGCTTGACACCTTGTAGAGTCCATGCCGACTAATTCAGGTTGTTCTGAGTGCAAGTCATTAATAGGAAGATGTCCTTAATGTTTTGTACACTCAGTGTACACTAGATGGCTAAAAGTATGTTGACACCTGCTCTTTGAACATCTCATCACAAAATCTTGAGCATTAACATACAGTTGGTCCCGGCTTTACTGCTATAACAGCCTCCACTCTTCAGCTTTCCACTAGACAACCTCACTTTGTGCACAGGGGGCATTGTCATGCTGAAACAGGAAAGGGTCTTCCCCAAACTGTTGCCACAAAGTTGGAAGCATGGAATCGTCTAGAATATAATTTCATGCTGAATCGTTAAAATTGCCCTTCACTGGAACTAAGGGGCCTAGCCCGAACCATGAAAAAACAGCTCCAGACCATTATTCCACCTCCACCAAACTTTACAGTTGGCATTATGCAGTCGGGCAGGTAGCGTTCAGTCGGGCAGAACACGTTTCCACAGCTCCAGAGTCCAATGGCGGTGAGCTTTACACCACTCAAGACGAAGTTTGGCATTGCGATCTTAGGCTTGTGTGCGGCTACTCGGCCAAGGAAACTCATTTCATGAAGCTCCCAAGGAACAATTCTTTGCAGCAACGTCAGCAGTTTGGAACTCGGTAGTGAGTGCTCCAACCCGAAGACAAACAATTATTATGAGCTACACGCTTCAGAACTCGGCGGTCCTGTTCGGTGAGTTTGTGTGGCCTACCACTTCACGGCTGAGCCGTTGTTGCTCCTAGACTTCACAATAACAGCACTTACAGTTGACTCTAGCATGGCAGACATGTATAATTGTTTTATAAAAATACTCAACTAAAACATAATTTACATAAGTATTCAGACCCTTTACTCTGTACTTTGTTGAAGCACCTTTGGCAGTGATTACAGCCTCGAGTCTTCTTGGGTATGACACTACAAGCTTGGCACACCTGTATTTGGAGAGTTTCTCCCATTCTTCTCTGCAGATCCTCTCAAGCTCTGTCAGGTTGGATGGGGAGCGTTGCTGCATTTTCAGGTCTCTCTAGAGATGTTCGGTCGGGTTCAGGTCTGGGCTCTGGTTGGGCCACTCAAGGACGTGTCCCAAAGCCACTGCTGCACTGTCTTGGCTGTGTGCTTAGGGTCGTTGTCCTGTTGGAAGGTGAAACTTCGCCCCATTCTTAGGTCCTGAGTGCTCTGGAGCAGGTTTTCATCAAGGATCTCTCTGTACTTTGCTCTGTTCATCTTACCCTCGATCCTGACTAGTCTCCCAGTCCCTGCCTATGGAAAAACATCCCCACAGCATGATGCTGCCACCACCATGCTTCACCGTAGGGATGGGGCCAGGTTTCCTCCAGATGTGACGCTTGGCATTCAGGCCAAAGAGTTCAATCTTTGTTTCATCAGACCAGAGAATCTTGTTTCTGAGAGTCTTTAGGCAAACTCCAAGCGGGCTGTCATGTGCCTTTTATAAAAGAGGGGCTCATGAGACCTATTTGAGTCAGTGGTCTGGCAGAGTGTCTCATGCTCGTGACGCGCACTCTAGTTAACTCCCTCTGCAGGTACCGATCGGTACCATCCTCCCTCAGCAGGGACCGATCGGTACCATCCTCCCTCAGCAGGGACCGATCGGTACCATCCTCCCTCTGCAGGTACTGGATCTGCTTGGCTGACTCCTCAGTCTGTAGGTACTGATCGGTACTATACTCACTCTGTAGGTACTGGATCTGCTTGGCTGACTCCTCAGTCTGTAGGTACTGATCGGTACTATACTCACTCTGCAGGTACTGGATCTGCTTGGCTGACTCCTCAGTCTGTAGGTACTGATCGGTACTATACTCACTCTGTAGGTACTGGATCTGCTTGGCTGACTCCTCAGTCTGCTGCCTGTTACTCCTCCTCTCCTCTTCCAGTAAGGCCTGGAGCTGCAGACACTTCTGCTTGCCTGTGTTGGCCAACTCCTGGGCCTCCAGCAGCTCTCTGTGGAGGTGGTAAATCACCTGCTCTCTGTCCCCGGGCTCCAGGTTGGCCATCCGCAGCTCATCTAGACCAGGACAGACAGGTGGGATATAGTTAGATATAGGCATAAAGGAAAGGAAGGAGATGAGGGTGCTAGAGCGGTGGGTGGGATCTGAACCCATGCTGGCAGCTGTACAAAGTACATGTGATGCAGAGGCTGGAGCTTAGATTGAAAGGCCACCCAGGCCACAGAAAAACTTATCAAAAGTCAGTTGTGTATTTATGTTTTCATAATTGATCAGGAAGTTATGGATAGAGTTGGGCAGCATGCAGATGTTCATACCATTTATGTACCATACAGGGGTATATGGTATTCCCCAATGTGCACAGAAGAAGCGCTGTTTAAAATAAAACCTGGATCTGGATCCAGGAGGGGGTTGAATGTCTCAGCTGTTACCGAGAAGCTTGATCTTGACAGCTAGCAAGTTAGCAAACCACATGCATAGCTGGAGCCCTGAGCTGGATAATTTCACACTTCTTAGTTATACTTCACTTAATAGTTGAATGCACTGGCGTAGCACACATCTTTGCGAGGCTTTGGTATTTCCAAATACCCCAGCATACGTTACATATGTATATATATATTATATATACGTTATACACGCCTTGATATGGACATCTGTACCGTATCTGTATAACCACCACACGTGGCTGGCTGCCTCCAGCAGCCTCTCTGTCAGGGTCCACCACCCCAACCCTACCCCCTCCAGCAGCCACTCTGTCAGGGTCCACCACCCCAACCCTACCCCCTCCAGCAGCCACTCTGTCAGGGTCCACCACCCCAACACTACCCCCTCCAGCAGCCACTCTGTCAGGGTCCACCACCCCAACCCTAATCCCTCCAGCAGCCACTCTGTCAGGGTCCACCACCCCAACCCTACCCCTCCAGCAGCCACTCTGTCAGGGTCCACCACCCCAACACTACCCCTCCAGCAGCCACTCTGTCAGGGTCCACCACCCCAACCCTAATCCCTCCAGCAGCCACTCTGTCAGGGTCCACCACCCCAACCCTACCCCCTCCAGCAGCCACTCTGTCAGGGTCCACCACCCCAACCCTACCCCCTCCAGCAGCCACTCTGTCAGGGTCCACCACCCCAACACTACCCCCTCCAGCAGCCACTCTGTCAGGGTCCACCACCCCAACCCTAATCCCTCCAGCAGCCACTCTGTCAGGGTCCACCACCCCAACCCTACCCCCTCCAGCAGCCACTCTGTCAGGGTCCACCACCCCAACCCTACCCCCTCCAGCAGCCACTCTGTCAGGGTCCACCACCCCAACCCTAATCCCTCCAGCAGCCACTCTGTCAGGGTCCACCACCCCAACACTACCCCCTCCAGCAGCCACTCTGTCAGGGTCCACCACCCCAACCCTAATCCCTCCAGCAGCCACTCTGTCAGGGTCCACCACCCCAACCCTACCCCCTCCAGCAGCCACTCTGTCAGGGTCCACCACCCCAACCCTACCCCCTCCAGCAGCCACTCTGTCAGGGTCCACCACCCCAACCCTAATCCCTCCAGCAGCCACTCTGTCAGGGTCCACCACCCCAACACTACCCCCTCCAGCAGCCACTCCATCAGGGTCCACCACCCCAACACTACCCCCTCCAGCAGCCACTCTGCTGGACAGCTGTTGATACTGAAGGTATAAGATCTATTCCAGAACAAGGTGACAGCTGTTGATGCTGAAGGTATAAGATTTATTCCAGAACAAGGTGACAGCTGTTGATGCTGAAGGTATGAGATTTATTCCAGAACAAGGTGACAGCTGTTGATACTGAAGGTATAAGATCTATTCCAGAACAAGGTGACAGCTGTTGATGCTGAAGGTATGAGATCTATTCCAGAACAAGGTGACAGCTGTTGATGCTGAAGGTATGAGACCTATTCTAGCAGCCTGATTAATGCAATGGCATGTTGTTGTGACTGTCTTAAAGAAAACCCTTTGAGTTCTATTAGATAAATAGCTCTGAATCCACAATATGGCAGAGGTTGAAAAGCCATAACACATATGTTTTCTCAACAACAGGTTATGGTCAATAATATCAAAGGCTGCACTGAAATCTAACAGTACATCTCCCACAGTATTTCTATTATCAATGTCTTTCAACCAATCATCAGTCATTTGTGTCAGTGCAGTACATGCTGAGTGCCCTTCTCTATAAGCATGCTGACAGTCTGTTCATTTGTTTACAGAGAAATATCATTGTATTTGTTAAAGGAGGTGTGATGGAGCTTTTCTCGGGTGACACTGTCTGTGATTTATTTAGAATTCAAATCACACGTAACCAGCAGGGCTACCACAGCATTCTGCAGCGATACGCCATCCCATCTGGTTTGTGCTTAGTGGGACTATCATTTGTTTTTCAACAGGACAGTGACCCAACACACCTTTAGGCTGTGTAAGGGATATTTGACCCAGAAGAAGAGTGATGGAGTGCTGCATCAGATGACCTGGCCTCCACAATCCCCTGACCTCAACCCAATTGAGATGGATTGGGATGAGTCGGACCGCAGAGTGAAGGAAAAGCAGCGAACAAGTGCTCTGCATATTTGGGAACTCCTTCAAGACTGTTGGAAAAGCATTCCAGGTGAAGCTGGTTGAGAGAATGACAAGAGTGTGCAAAGCTGTCAACAAGTCAAAGGGTGGCTACTTTGAAGAATCTAAAATATATTTTGATTTGCTTAACACTTTTTTGGTTACTACATGATTCCATATGTGTTATTTCATAGTGTTGATGTCTTCACTATTATTCTACAACGTAGGAAATTTAAAAAAGAAAGAAAAATCCTTGAATGAGTATGTGTTCTAAAACTTTTGACCGGTAGTGTTTCAATGGAGTCCCCCAGGCACCAGCCAGGTTTGGCCTCCCCATCCCTAAAGCTCCATATATATTCAATAGTCCCCGAGGCACCAGCCAGGTTTGGCCTCCCCATCCCTAAAGCTCCATATATATTCAATGGAGTCCCCCAGGCACCAGCCAGGTTTGGCCTCCCCATCCCTAAAGCTCCATATATATTCAATAGTCCCCCAGGCACCAGCCAGGTTTGGCCTCCCCATCCCTAAAGCTCCATATGTTTCAATGGAGTCCCCGAGGCACCAGCCAGGTTTGGCCTCCCCATCCCTAAAGCTCCATATATATTCAATGGAGTCCCCGAGGCACCAGCCAGGTTTGGCCTCCCCATCCCTAAAGCTCCATATGTTTCAATGGAGTCCCCGAGGCACCAGCCAGGTTTGGCCTCCCCATCCCTAAAGCTCCATATGTTTCAATGGAGTCCCCGAGGCACCAGCCAGGTTTGGCCTCCCCATCCCTAAAGCTCCATATATATTCAATGGAGTCCCCGAGGCACCAGCCAGGTTTGGCCTCCCCATCCCTAAAGCTCCATATATATTCAATGGAGTCCCCGAGGCACCAGCCAGGTTTGGCCTCCCCATCCCTAAAGCCCCATATATATTCAATAGTCCCCCAGGCACCAGCCAGGTTTGGCCTCCCCATCCCTAAAGCTCCATATATATTCAATGGAGTCCCCGAGGCACCAGCCAGGTTTGGCCTCCCCATCCCTAAAGCCCCATATATATTCAATGGAGTCCCCGAGGCACCAGCCAGGTTTGGCCTCCCCATCCCTAAAGCCCCATATATATTCAATGGAGTCCCCGAGGCACCAGCCAGGTTTGGCCTCCCCATCCCTAAAGCCCCATATATATTCAATGGAGTCCCCGAGGCACCAGCCAGGTTTGGCCTCCCCATCCCTAAAGCTCCATATATATTCAATGGAGTCCCCGAGGCACCAGCCAGGTTTGGCCTCCCCATCCCTAAAGCTCCATATATATTCAATAGTCCCCCAGGCACCAGCCAGGTTTGGCCTCCCCATTCCTAAAGCTCCATATATATTCAATAGTCCCCCAGGCACCAGCCAGGTTTGGCCTCCCCATTCCTAAAGCCCCATATATATTCAATAGTCCCCCAGGCACCAGCCAGGTTTGGCCTCCCCATCCCTAAAGCTCCATATATATTCATATATATATATATAGCTATATATATATACATATATACATATATATATATATATATATATATATAGCTTTATATATATATAGCTTTATATATATATAGCTTTATATATATATATAGCTTTATATCTATATAATATAGATGATCCATCCAGCTACCTCTCTTGGCAACAGATTTTCTGGCAATGAGACGCAATAAAACATTAAATATGTATTACCTTTGAGCAGGGCGACCCTGTTCTGTGGCTCGTTCAGTTCACGATCATCCATGTTTCCATCTACACACACATACAGAGACAGAGAGAAAGAAGAGGAAGAGGAGAGGAGGGAGAGAGGAGAGAGAAGAGGAGTGAGGAGAGGGAGAGAGGAGAGGTAGAGGTAGAGGAGAGAGAGAGAAGAGAGGGAGAGAGGAGAGGTAGAGGAGAGACGAGAGGAAGAGGAGAGAGGAGAGGAAGAGGAGAGAGGAGAGAAAGAGGAGAGAGGAGAGAAAGAGGAGAGAGGAGAGAAAGAGTGAACAGGGAGAGGAAGAGGATTGAACAGTGAGCTAGGACCAGACCAGGACAAACAAGAAAACTAAACGAGTGACAGTAAACCTATATTTATTCCATGTTCTGGACACAACACTGCTTATATAATTTCCTCATTCAGGGTTCAAATAATACAAAAATACATTTACATAGTTACAATGTTGATATCATACGCCTATGGACATGTTTTTAGTTTATAAACATGAAGACTAATTCATTAACTTCATGAATTAATATACAAAGTCTAATTATTTCACTTTTTCAAGTCCTGATAAATGAATAGGAAATATCTACATACCTCTGACAATTTCACAATTGTTAATATTTTAGCCAAAAAGATGTCTTGTTTATATATTTAAACATTTGACTATTTCTGATGTTACCTGACGTGTCGTCACTGCTGCGGTTCTGGCTGGGGCTCAGAGTATCTGACATTTCAGTGTCTTTAGCATCCAGTTGGTTTTCTACAGAGCGACAGGAAGATACAACTTACAACTACTATAAAACACTCTCAGAACACTGAACTTCAAATAAATCACATGAAATAACATGTGGAATGGTGTCCCACTCCTCTTCAATGGCTGTGTGAAGTTGCTGGATATTGGCGGGTTATGGCTGTGTGAAGTTGCTGGATATTGGCGGGTAACCCTAACCCTAACCCTACATTGTCGTACAGGTCGATCCAGAGCATCCCAAACATGCCCAATGGGTGACATGTCTGGTAAGTATGGAGGCCATGGAAGAACTTGGACATTTTCAGCTTCCAGGAATTGTGTACAGATTCTTGTGACATGGGGCCGTGCTTTATCATACTGAAACATGACGTGATGGAGGTGGATGAATGGCACCACAATGGGCCTCAGGATCTCATCACGGTATCTCTGTGCATTCAAATGACCATTGAAAAATTATATTGTGTTTGCTGTCCGTAGCTTATGCATGCCCATACCATAACCCCACCACCACAGGGCACATCAGCAAACCACTCGCACACACGACACCATACAGCCAGGAACAGTTGAAACCGGGATTCATCTGTGAAGAGCACACGTCTCAAGTGTGCCAGTGGCCATCGAAGCTGAGCATTTGAAGTCTGTTACAACGCTGAATTGGTGAGGACGATGAGTACGATGGCTGGTCTCAGACGAGCCCACAGGTGAAGAAGCCAGATGTGGAGGCCCTGGGCTGGCGTGGTTACACATGGTCTGCGGTATTGAGGCCGGTTGGACATACTGCCAAATTCTCTAAAACGAAGTTGGAGGCGGCTGATGGTTGAGAAATGAACATTCAACAATCTGGCAACAGCTCTGGTGAACATTCCTGCAGTCAGTATGCTAATATAATATAATATATATAATAATATATGCCATTTAGCAGACGCTTTTATCCAAAGCAACTTACAGTCATGTGTGCATACATTCTAATTGCACACTCCCTCAAAACTTGAGAAATCTGTGGTATTGTGTTGTGACAAAATCACACATTTTAGAGTGGCCTTTTATTTTCCCCAGCACAAGGTGCACCTGTGTAATGATCATGCTGTTTAATCAGCTTCTTGATATGCCACACCTGTCAGGTGAATGGATTATCTTGGCAAAGGAAATATGCTCACTAAACAAGGATGTAAATAAATATGTGTGCAAAATCTGAAAGAAAAAAGCTTTTGCTCGTATGGAAAAGTTCAGCTCATGAAACATGGGACCAACACTTTACATGTTGTGTTTATATTGTTGTTCAGTGTAGATGGGCTCTGACAACATACAGGAACCATACGTTTTAGTTGTAAATCATTTGGTGCAAATCAGTTTGATAAGGGGAACAAAGTGATGTGATTCAGTTTAAGGGGAACAGAGTGATGTGATTCAGTTTGATAAGGGGAACAGAGTGATGTGATTCAGTTTGATAAGGGGAACAGAGTGATGTGATTCAGTTTGATAAGGGGAACAGAGTGATGTGATTCAGTTTGATAAGGGGAACAGAGTGATGTGATTCAGTTTGATAAGGGGAACAGAGTGATGTGATTCAGTTTGATAAGGGGAACAGAGTGATGTGATTCAGTTTGATAAGGGGAACAGAGTGATGTGATTCAGTTTGATAAGGGGAACAGAGTGATGTGATTCAGTTTGATAAGGGGAACAGAGTGATGTGATTCAGTTTGATAAGGGGAACAGAGTGATGTGATTCAGTTTGATAAGGGGAACAGTGATGTGATTCAGTTTGATAAGGGGAACAGAGTGATGTGATTCAGTTTGATAAGGGGAACAGAGTGATGTGATTCAGTTTGATAAGGGGAACAAAGTGATATGATTCAGTTTGATAAGGGGAACAGAGTGATGTGATTCAGTTTGACCATCGCCCCTCTGTCTAACAAGCTGTCATGCCGGTTTAGCCCACTAGGGCTCATTCTATCACCACATGTCGGTTCAGCCCACTAGGGCTCATTCTATCACCACATGCCGGTTTAGCCCACTAGGGCTCATTCTATCACCACATGCCGGTTCAGCCCACTAGGGCTCATTCTATCACCACATGTCGGTTCAGCCCACTAGGGCTCATTCTATCACCACATGCCGGTTCAGCCCACTAGGGCTCATTCTATCACCACATGCCGGTTCAGCCCACTAGGGCTCATTCTATCACCACATGTAGGTTCAGCCCACTAGGGCTCATTCTATCACCACATGCCGGTTCAGCCCACTAGGGCTCATTCTATCACCACATGTCGGTTCAGCCCACTAGGGCTCATTCTATCACCACATGCCGGTTCAGCCCACTAGGGCTCATTCTATCACCACATGCCGGTTCAGCCCACTAGGGCTCATTCTATCACCACATGCCGGTTCAGCCCACTAGGGCTCATTCTATCACCACATGTCGGTTCAGCCCACTAGGGCTCATTCTATCACCACATGCCGGTTCAGCCCACTAGGGCTCATTCTATCACCACATGTCGGTTCAGCCCACTAGGGCTCATTCTATCACCACATGCCGGTTCAGCCCACTAGGGCTCATTCTATCACCACATGTAACCACATTTACTGTTTGTTTATGCATTTCTGTGAATTACTTAGTTAGTAAATAAATGATTTTAAGACAATTGATATATGGATGACTCATAGTCAAGACTGGGTTCGTGCAGATGGCCAAAAATTTACGCTGTTTGGAATGAGACTAGCGTGAGGTAAAATAAATAAATCATTAAATCAGAAGACTATTGATCAGATATGAAAATATCTGAAAGGTTATATTGGGAAATTATAACTTTGTAATCTGAATACTTTCCTTGGTGCCCCCTATTTCCTAGTTAATTACAGTTACACAATTAATTACTTTGATCGCATTGTCCTAATTACAGGGAATCTTTGATAAAACTGTCTTCAATTTAATGATAGTAAAGACACGACACAGGCTATATCTGGTATTTCCACAGGGTGGTGCTGCTGGACACATTCTGGAGCTAATCAAATCAAAATCAAATCAAATTTTATTAGATGTTGTATTGTCACATACACCGGATAGGTGCAGTGTAATGTGTGGTTTTACAGGGTCAGTCATAGTAGTATGATAGGTGCAGTGTAATGTGTGGTTTTACAGGGTCAGTCATAGTAGTATGATAGGTGCAGTGTAATGTGTGGTTTTACAGGGTCAGTCATAGTAGTATGATAGGTGTTGTTTTACAGGGTCAGTCATAGTAGTATGATAGGTGTTGTTTTACAGGGTCAGTCATAGTAGTATGATAGGTGTTGTTTTACAGGGTCAGTCATAGTAGTATGATAGGTGTTGTTTTACAGGGTCAGTCATAGTAGTATGATAGGTGTTGTTTTACAGGGTCAGTCATAGTAGTATGATAGGTGTTGTTTTACAGGGTCAGTCATAGTAGTATGATAGGTGTTGTTTTACAGGGTCAGTCATAGTAGTATGATAGGTGTTGTTTTACAGGGTCAGTCATAGTAGTATGATAGGTGCAGTGTAATGTGTGGTTTTACAGGGTCAGTCATAGTAGTATGATAGGTGCAGTGTAATGTGTGGTTTTACAGGGTCAGTCATAGTAGTATGATAGGTGCAGTGTAATGTGTGATTTTACAGGGTCAGTCATAGTAGTATGATAGGTGCAGTGTAATGTGTGGTTTTACAGGGTCAGTCATAGTAGTATGATAGGTGCAGTGTAATGTGTGGTTTTACAGGGTCAGTCATAGTAGTATGATAGGTGCAGTGTAATGTGTGGTTTTACAGGGTCAGTCATAGTAGTATGATAGGTGTTGTTTTACAGGGTCAGTCATAGTAGTATGATAGGTGTTGTTTTACAGGGTCAGTCATAGTAGTATGATAGGTGTTGTTTTACAGGGTCAGTCATAGTAGTATGATAGGTGTTGTTTTACAGGGTCAGTCATAGTAGTATGATAGGTGTTGTTTTACAGGGTCAGTCATAGTAGTATGATAGGTGTTGTTTTACAGGGTCAGTCATAGTAGTATGATAGGTCTAGTGTAATGTGTGGTTTTACAGGGTCAGTCATAGTAGTATGATAGGTGCAGTATAATGTGTGGTTTTACAGGGTCAGTCATAGTAGTATGATAGGTGCAGTGTAATGTGTGGTTTTACAGGGTCAGTCATAGTAGTATGATAGGTCTAGTGTAATGTGTGGTTTTGCAGGGTCCGTCATAGTAGTATGATAGGTGTTGTTTTACAGGGTCAGTCATAGTAGTATCATAGGTGTTGTTTTACAGGGTCAGTCATAGTAGTATGATAGGTGTTGTTTTACAGGGTCAGTCATAGTAGTATGATAGGTGCAGTGAAATGTGTGGTTTTACAGGGTCAGTCATAGTAGTATGATAGGTGCAGTGTAATGTGTGGTTTTACAGGGTCAGTCATAGTAGTATGATAGGTGCAGTGTAATGTGTGGTTTTACAGGGTCAGTCATAGTAGTATGATAGGTGCAGTGTAATGTGTGGTTTTACAGGGTCAGTCATAGTAGTATGATAGGTGCAGTGAAATGTGTGGTTTTACAGGGTCAGCCAAAGTAGGAAGGCACAAATTAGGATTAAGTGCCTTGCTCAAGGGCACAGACAGGTTATTCCAACCAGCAACCTTTTGGTTCTTAGCCCAAAGCTCTAACCACTATGGCCCCACTAGGCTACCTGCTGATTGGTGCTTAGCGCAAAGCTCTAACCACTATGGCCCCACTAGGCTACCTGCTGATTGGTGCTTAGCGCAAAGCTCTAACCACTATGGCCCCACTAGGCTATCTGCTGATTGTTGTTGAACCAAAAGCTCCCCTTACCTTTGAGTTGGTCAGGATTGGCAAGGTGGTCTCCTGCTGCTGTCTGGCTGTTCTGCAGGTGGGCATCTATCACCTCTGACAAAGACATGGAGATTCTGTTACTAACATAGTACGAGCAGGCTCATACCACTACATACCAGTGGGAACGACCAGGCTCATACCACTACATACCAGTGGGAACGACCAGGCTCATACCACTACATACCAGTGGGAACGACCAGGCTCATACCACTATATACCAGTGGGAACGACCAGGCTCATACCACTACATACCAGTGGGAACGACCAGGCTCATACCACTACATACCAGTGGGAACGACCAGGCTCATACCACTACATACCAGTGGGAACGACCAGGCTCATTCCATACATACCAGTGGGAACGACCAGGCTCATACCACTACATACCAGTGGGAACGACCAGGCTCATACCACTACATACCAGTGGGAACGACCAGGCTCATACCACTATTACCAGTGGGAACGACCAGGCTCATACCAGTGGGAACGACCAGGCTCATACCCACTACATACCAGTGGGAACGACCAGGCTCATACCAGTGGGAACGACCAGGCTCATACCAGTGGGAACGACCAGGCTCATACCCACTACATACCAGTGGGAACGACCAGGCTCATACCACTACATACCAGTGGGAACGACCAGGCTCATACCACTACATACCAGTGGGAACGACCAGGCTCATACCAGTGGGAACGACCAGGCTCATACCCACTACATACCAGTGGGAACGACCAGGCTCATACCCACTACATACCAGTGGGAACGACCAGGCTCATACCCACTACATACCAGTGGGAACGACCAGGCTCATACCACTACAT
The DNA here is from genome assembly GCF_021184085.1 of Oncorhynchus gorbuscha. Classification (NCBI taxonomy): domain Eukaryota; kingdom Metazoa; phylum Chordata; class Actinopteri; order Salmoniformes; family Salmonidae; genus Oncorhynchus; species Oncorhynchus gorbuscha. The sequence continues at coordinate 82,701,011 of NC_060190.1, forward strand.
ACCAGTGGGAACGACCAGGCTCATACCCACTACATACCAGTGGGAACGACCAGGCTCATACCCACTACATACCAGTGGGAACGACCAGGCTCATACCACTACATACCAGTGGGAACGACCAGGCTCATACCCACTACATACCAGTGGGAACGACCAGGCTCATACCCACTACATACCAGTGGGAACGACCAGGCTCATACCCACTACATACCAGTGGGAACGACCAGGCCTTGTTTAAAACCCACTGTGACTCAGAGCAGGTACATGAGGAGCTGCCTTGTTAAAAACCCACTGTGACTCAGAGCAGGTACATGAGGAGCTGCCTTGTTTAAAACCCACTGTGACTCAGAGCAGGTACATGAGGAGCTGCCTTGTTAAAAACCCACTGTGACTCAGAGCTGGTACATGAGGAGCTGCCTTGTTAAAAACCCACTGTGACTCAGAGCTGGTACATGAGGAGCTGCCTTGTTAAAAACCCACTGTGACTCAGAGCTGGTACATGAGGAGCTGCCTTGTTAAAAACCCACTGTGACTCAGAGCTGGTACATGAGGAGCTGCCTTGTTAAAAACCCACTGTGACTCAGAGCAGGTACATGAGGAGCTGCCTTGTTTAAAACCCACTGGTTCTCAGAGCTGGTACATGAGGAGCTGCCTTGTTTAAAACCCACTGGTTCTCAGAGCAGGTACATGAGGAGCTGCCTTGTTTAAAACCAATGCATGTTACTACTAGATGCAAAATTCCTTCTCAGATAATTTTGAGGAGAGCGGTGTCAATATTAAAAACATATTTGCTAGTACAACTGACATTCCCCCACTATGGTGTGGAAACAAAGGATTCTCTGAGCTGATTGAAGATAAGCTTGGCCACCCCGTGGTTAAATGTCACTATCATTCACCAAGAGAATCTGTGTTCCAGGATCAAGTCAGTCATGGTAATGGACAGCGCCTCTGTTTAGCGGGCTACAGAATTATTCAGTTTGTGGGAAATTAGACGTTCAATAGACACAATTAGTTGTAATCCACATATGAAAATCAGAACTTGCAAACAGATCATTAGAAATGTTAGGATAAATTGTAAATTGGCACTCCACACAAAAAAGGTTGCCAACCCCTGCCTTAGAGACACACGTTACTTACCATCAAAGTTAGCCAGCCTGTGCAAGGAAGAACCCACTGCTTCTTTCAACTGCTTCACAGCTGCAGTGGGAGAAAAAAGAAAAGAAATTATCAACATCATGACATCTGACATGTCTAGACATGATATCTCTATGATATCTCTATGATATCTCTATGATATCTCTATGATATCTTCTGAGGATCAGTATCTGATATCTCTATGATATCTCTATGATATCTTCTGAGGATCAGTATCTGATATCTCTATATCATCTTCTGAGGATCAGTATCTGATATCTCTATGATATCTTCTGAGGATCAGTATCTGATATCTCTATGATATCTTCTGAGGATCAGTATCTGATATCTCTATGATATCTTCTGAGGATCAGTATCTGATATCTCTATGATATCTTCTGAGGATCAGTATCTGATATCTCTATGATATCTTCTGAGGATCAGTATCTGATATCTCTATGATATCTTCTGAGGAGCAGTATCTGATATCTCTATGATATCTTCTGAGGATCAGTATCTGATATCTCTATGATATCTGAGGATCAGTATCTGATATCTCTATGATATCTTCTGAGGATCAGTATCTGATATCTCTATGATATCTTCTGAGGATCAGTATCTGATATCTCTATGATATCTTCTGAGGATCAGTATCTGATATCTCTATGATATCTTCTGAGGATCAGTATCTGATATCTCTATGATATCTTCTGAGGATCAGCATCTGATATCTCTATGATATCTCTATGATATCTCTATGATATCTTCTGAGGATCAGTATCTGATATCTCTATGATATCTTCTGAGGATCAGTATCTGATATCTTTATGATATCTGAGGATCAGTATCTGATATCTCTATGATATCTTCTGAGGATCAGTATCTGATATCTCTATGATATCTTCTGAGGATCAGTATCTGATATCTCTATGATATCTTCTGAGGATCAGTATCTGATATCTCTATGATATCTGAGGATCAGTATCTGATATCTCTATGATATCTGAGGATCAGTATCTGATATCTCTATGATATCTTCTGAGGATCAGTATCTGATATCTCTATGATATCTTCTGAGGATCAGTATCTGATATCTCTATGATATCTTCTGAGGATCAGTATCTGATATCTCTATGATATCTTCTGAGGATCAGTATCTGATATCTCTATGATATCTTCTGAGGATCAGTATCTGATATCTCTATGATATCTTCTGAGGATCAGTATCTGATATCTCTATGATATCTTCTGAGGATCAGTATCTGATATCTCTATGATATCTTCTGAGGATCAGTATCTGATATCTCTATGATATCTTCTGAGGATCAGTATCTGATATCTCTATGATATCTTCTGAGGATCAGTATCTGATATCTCTATGATATCTTCTGAGGATCAGTATCTGATATCTCTATGATATCTTCTGAGGATCAGTATCTGATATCTCTATGATATCTTCTGAGGATCAGTATCTGATATCTCTATGATATCTTCTGAGGAGCAGTATCTGATATCTCTATGATATCTTCTGAGGATCAGTATCTGATATCTCTATGATATCTTCTGAGGAGCAGTATCTGATATCTCTATGATATCTTCTGAGGATCAGTATCTGATATCTCTATGATATCTGAGGATCAGTATCTGATATCTCTATGATATCTTCTGAGGATCAGTATCTGATATCTCTAGACAGCTTCTGAGGAGCAGTAGGTAGTCATTTTAATAAGAACAGCAAAACAAAAAGAATGTTTATCATGGCCTGTGAAATGGCTGTAGCCTATATGGTGAGGTCTACAGTCATGGCTCAGGGCAATCACTGATCATGGATTAATTATCCAAAGTAATTCATCATGCTGTAATTCTCTCCTGAACATGACACAAAGCAGGCAGAATGTAGTGCTACAGACCGGTGCAGAGAGAACAGGTGTTGTCACCATTAGCAGATAAACTACAGCACCAAACATGCAACAGGGAAGTTAAATGTCCCAGACAGTACAAGAGAGGAACCAAACCGTTAAGGCTAATAATAATATCGGGTAAAGAGCTAGAAAGGTGTGGTTGGCATGCAGAAAACGATGTGCGATTGGGAATGTCTCAACAGAAGAGTAGAAGCTGATGCAATTATATGAAGAAAAAAGAAGAAGCAAAACCACAATGAAAAAAATGGGGAAAGCATGTTTGTGACAGTGACAGGACGACTTCATTTCTGGGAACTCCTCCACCGTTGAACCCCTCCAGTAGCCTGGCCTCAGATGCACTGAGTGAGGATAACGCTGAGAACACTGCAGTTCCCTTGACAACAGTAGAACACTGGTTCTATCATCACGGTATTTGGTATTTTATTATGGATCCCCATTAGCTGTTGCGATAGCAGAAGCTACTCTTCCTGGGTTCCACACAGAACATGAAACAACATGATATAACACAGAACATCAATAGACAAGAACAGCTCCAGGACAGAACTACATCAATTAAAAATAAATTGTCTTTAAAAAAGGCACGCGTAGCCTACATATCAATATATACACAAACTATGTGGGTAAAATAGGGGAGAGGCGTTGTGCCGTGAGGTGATGCTTGATCTGTTTTGTTAAACCAGGTGTGTTGTTAATCTGAGCAATATGAGATGGTACAGAGTTCCATGCAATAATGTCTCTATATAATACCGTACGCTTTCTTGAATTTATTCTGGATTTGGGGACTGTGAAAAGACCCCTGGTGGCATGTCTGGTGGGGTAAGTGTGTGTGTCAGAGCCGTGTGTAAGTTGACTATGCAAACCATTTAGGATTTTCAACACAATGTTTCCAGAACCCTATATTAATACACAGTACCCCGGTCTAGACCAGCAGAACCCTATATTAGTATACAGTACCCCAGTCTAGACCAGCAGAACCCTATATTAGTATACAGTACACCCCAGTCTAGACCAGCAGAACCCTATATTAGTATACAGTACCCCAGTCTAGACCAGCAGAACCCTATATCAGTATACAGTACCCCAGTTTAGACCAGCAGAACCCTATATTAATACACAGTACCCCAGTCTAGACCAGCAGAACCCTATATTAGTATACAGTACCCCAGTCTAGACCAGCAGAACCCTATATTAATATACAGTACCCCAGTCTAGACCAGCAGAACCCTATATTAGTATACAGTACCCCAGTCTAGACCAGCAGAACCCTATATCAGTATACAGTACCCCAGCAGAACCCTATATTAGTATACAGTACCCCAGCAGAACCCTATATTAGTATACAGTACCCCAGTTTAGACCAGCAGAACCCTATATTAATACACAGTACCCCAGTCTAGACCAGCAGAACCCTATATTAATACACAGTACCCCGGTCTAGACCAGCAGAACCCTATATTAATATACAGTACCCCAGTCTAGACCAGCAGAACCCTATATCAGTATACAGTACCCCAGTCTAGACCAGCAGAACCCTATATTAGTATACAGTACCCCAGTCTAGACCAGCAGAACCCTATATCAGTATACAGTACCCCAGCAGAACCCTATATTAATGTACAGTACCCCAGCAGAACCCTATATTAGTATACAGTACCCCAGTCTAGACCAGCAGAACCCTGTATTAGTATACAGTACCCCAGTCTAGACCAGCAGAACCCTGTATTAGTATACAGTACCCCAGTCTAGACCAGCAGAACCCTGTATTAATATACAGTACCCCAGTCTAGACCAGCAGAACCCTATATTAGTATACAGTACCCCAGCAGAACCCTATATTAGTATACAGTACCCCAGTCTAGACCAGCAGAACCCTGTATTAGTATACAGTACCCCAGTCTAGACCAGCAGAACCCTATATGAACAAACAGTACCCCAGTCTAGACCAGCAGAACCCTATATTAGTACACAGTACCCCAGTCTAGACCAGCAGAACCCTATATTAATATACAGTACCCCAGTCCAGACCAGCAGAACCCTATATCAGTATACAGTACCCCAGTCTAGACCAGCAGAACCCAATATTAATATACAGTACCCCAGTCTAGACCAGCAGAACCCTATATTAACACACAGTACCCCAGTCTAGACCAGCAGAACCCTAAATTAGTACACAGTACCCCAGTCTAGACCAGCAGAACCCTATATTAATATACAGTACCCTAGTCTAGACCAGCAGAACCCTATATTAACACACAGTACCCCAGTCTAGACCAGCAGAACCCTATATTAATATACAGTACCCCAGTCCAGACCAGCAGAACCCTATATCAGTATACAGTACCCCAGTCTAGACCAGCAGAACCCAATATTAATATACAGTACCCCAGTCTAGACCAGCAGAACCCTATATTAACACACAGTACCCCAGTCTAGACCAGCAGAACCCTAAATTAGTACACAGTACCCCAGTCTAGACCAGCAGAACCCTATATTAATATACAGTACCCTAGTCTAGACCAGCAGAACCCTATATTAACACACAGTACCCCAGTCTAGACCAGCAGAACCCTATATTAATATACAGTACCCCAGTCTAGACCAGCAGAACCCTATATTAATATACAGTACCCCAGTCTAGACCAGCAGAACCCAATATTAATATACAGTACCCCAGCAGAACCCTATATTAGTATACAGTACCCCGGTCTAGACCAGCAGAACCCTATATTAGTATACAGTACCCCAGTCTAGACCAGCAGAACCCTATATTAACACACAGTACCCCAGTCTAGACCAGCAGAACCCTATATTAACACACAGTACCCCAGTCTAGACCAGCAGAACCCTAAATTAGTACACAGTACCCTAGTCTAGACCAGCAGAACCCTAAATTAGTACACAGTACCCTAGTCTAGACCAGCAGAACCCTATATTAACACACAGTACCCCAGTCTAGACCAGCAGAACCCTAAATTAGTACACAGTACCCCAGTCTAGACCAGCAGAACCCTATATTAAAATACAGTACCCCAGCAGAACCATGACCGCCACTCACCCAGACCGCCACTCACTCAGACCGCCACTCACCACTCACCCAGGCCGCCACTCACCACTCACCCAGACCGCCACTCACCCAGACCGCCACTCCGCCACTCACCCAGACCGCCAGACCGCCACTCACCCAGACCGCCAGCCCACCCAGACCGCCAGCCCACCCAGACCGCCAGCCCACCCAGACCGCCAGCCCACCCAGACCGCCACTCACCCAGACCGCCAGCCCACCCAGACCGCCAGCCCACCCAGACCGCCACTCACCCAGACCGCCAGCCCACCCAGACCGCCACTCACCCAGACCGCCAGCCCACCCAGACCGCCAGCCCACCCAGACCGCCAGCCCACCCAGACCGCCACTCACCCAGACCGCCAGCCCACCCAGACCGCCAGCCCACCCAGACCGCCACTCACCCAGACCGCCAGCCCACCCAGACCGCCAGCCCACCCAGACCGCCAGCCCACCCAGACCGCCAGCCCACCCAGACCGCCACTCACCCAGACCGCCAGCCCACCCAGACCGCCACTCACCCAGACCGCCAGCCCACCCAGACCGCCACTCACCCAGACCGCCAGCCCACCCAGACCGCCACTCACCCAGACCGCCAGCCCACCCAGACCGCCACTCACCCAGACCGCCAGCCCACCCAGACCGCCAGCCCACCCAGACCGCCACTCACCCAGACCGCCAGCCCACCCAGACCGCCAGCCCACCCAGACCGCCGCCCACCCAGACCGCCAGCCCACCCAGACCGCCAGCCCACCCAGACCGCCAGCCCACCCAGACCGCCAGCCCACCCAGACCGCCAGCCCACCCAGACCGCCACTCACCCAGACCGCCAGCCCACCCAGACCGCCAGCCCACCCAGACCGCCAGCCCACCCAGACCGCCAGCCCACCCAGACCGCCACTCACCCAGACCGCCAGCCCACCCAGACCGCCACTCACCCAGACCGCCAGCCCACCCAGACCGCCACTCACCCAGACCGCCAGCCCACCCAGACCGCCACTCAGACCCAGACCCAGACCAGCCCACCCAGACCGCCACTCACCCAGACCGCCAGCCCACCCAGACCGCCACTCACCCAGACCGCCCACCCAGCCCACCCAGACCGCCAGCCCACCCAGACCGCCACTCACCCAGACCGCCAGCCCACCCAGACCGCCACTCACCCAGACCGCCAGGCCACCCAGACCGCCACTCACCCAGACCGCCAGCCCACCCAGACCGCCACTCACCCAGACCGCCAGCCCACCCAGACCGCCACTCACCCAGACCGCCAGCCCCCAGACCCCAGACCGCCACCCACCCAGACCGCCAGCCCACCCAGACCGCCACCCACCCAGACCGCCAGCCCACCCAGACCGCCAGCCCACCCAGACCGCCAGACCCACCCAGACCGCCAGCCCACCCAGACCGCCAGCCCACCCAGACCGCCAGCCCACCCAGACCGCCAGCCCACCCAGACCGCCAGCCCACCCAGACCGCCACTCACCCAGACCGCCAGCCCACCCAGACCGCCAGCCCACCCAGACCGCCAGCCCACCCAGACCGCCACTCACCCAGACCGCCAGCCCACCCAGACCGCCAGCCCACCCCAGACCGCCAGCCCACCCAGACCGCCACTCCACCCAGACCGCCAGCCCACCCAGACCGCCACTCACCCAGACCGCCAGCCCACCCAGACCGCCACTCACCCAGACCGCCAGCCCACCCAGACCGCCACTCACCCAGACCGCCAGCCCACCCAGACCGCCACTCACCCAGACCGCCAGCCCACCCAGACCGCCAGCCCACCCAGACCGCCAGCCCACCCAGACCGCCACTCACCCAGACCGCCAGCCCACCCAGACCGCCACTCACCCAGACCGCCAGCCCACCCAGACCGCCACTCACCCAGACCGCCAGCCCACCCAGACCGCCACTCACCCAGACCGCCAGCCCACCCAGACCGCCACTCACCCAGACCGCCAGCCCACCCAGACCGCCACTCACCCAGACCGCCAGCCCACCCAGACCGCCACTCACCCAGACCGCCAGCCCACCCAGACCGCCAGCCCACCCAGACCGCCACTCACCCAGACCGCCAGCCCACCCAGACCGCCAGCCCACCCAGACCGCCACTCACCCAGACCGCCAGCCCACCCAGACCGCCACTCACCCAGACCGCCAGCCCACCCAGACCGCCAGCCCACCCAGACCGCCAGCCCACCCAGACCGCCAGCCCACCCAGACCGCCAGCCCACCCAGACCGCCAGCCCACCCAGACCGCCACTCACCCAGACCGCCACTCACCCAGACCGCCAGCCCACCCAGACCGCCAGCCCACCCAGACCGCCAGCCCACCCAGACCGCCAGCCCACCCAGACCGCCAGCCCACCCAGACCGCCAGCCCACCCAGACCGCCAGCCCACCCAGACCGCCAGCCCACCTAGACCGCCACTCACCTAAACTGTTGTTGTCCTTGATGCTTTTCTCCTGCAGCTGTTCTAAACCAACTGGAAACAACAACAATAGATTAGAGAGGATGTGGAATGACTAGCCAATCCTAGATGACCCGTTTCCCCTGCTGGGGTTCGGTTAGGGAAAACTCTTCCCTACACAGAGACATCTCAGGGGTAGAGTCATAAATGGAGAGGAGATGGAACGATAACCTACGCAGCAAAGGGCTGCAGTACCAGTATGTGTGTGTGTGTTACATTACCTTGCAGGGCAGTGAGGCGTTCGTTAGAGAAGTCGTTATCAGCCTGTAAGGCCTCAAAGCGGGCCTGTAGAGCCTGTTCCTTCTCCTCCATCTCATCAATACAAAGCTGCAGTTCCTTCTTCTCCATCTGACCCCTCTGAGTCAACTCCTCCTGACGACCCTCTGCCAGCTACACAGGAACAAACACACACACAGTATTATGCTATGGGTACTTTTGGTTGGGATGGTCACTAAATAGCAATATCACTCATCTCTGCCACACCAAGTCAAGGCTTATTCCTCATCCCCAAACCCTGGCACTTTTCTCAAGGAATCCTTACTCCATTTCCTGGATCCCATCTCCTCGCCTTTTTCTCAAAACCTCAAAACCAATTGGAGAAGATCATAGGTTAAGGACCCTGTACCTTATTGGAGGTGGTCACAGAGGGGAGGGACCCTGTCCGCTACAAGACCATGGTGCTTGGAGGTGGTCACAGAGGGGAGGCCTGACCCTGAGGAAGTACCTTATTGGAGGTGGTCACAGAGGGAGGGACCCTGTACCTTATTGGAGGTGGTCACTGGAGAGGGAATGAGGGACCCTGGATAAGAGCCTTATTGGAGGTGGTCACAGAGGGAGGGACCCTGTACCTTATTGGAGGTGGTCACAGAGGGGAGGGACCCTGTACCTTATTGGAGGTGGTCACAGAGGAGAGGGACCCTGTACCTTATTGGAGGTGGTCACAGAGGAGAGGGACCCTGTACCTTATTGGAGGTGGTCACAGAGGGGAGGGACCCTGTACCTTATTGGAGGTGGTCACAGAGGGGAGGGACCCTGTACCTTATTGGAGGTGGTCACAGAGGGGAGGGACCCTATACCTTATTGGAGTTGGTCACAGAGGGGAGGGACCCTATACCTTATTTGAGTTGGTCACAGAGGGGAGGGACCCTGTACCTTACTGGAGGTGGTCACAGAGGGGATGGACCCTGTACCTTCTCCAGTACAGGTGAGAAGGAGGCGAGGAGATAGGAAGCGAGGAATAAAGCTAATTGAGATAGAGTCCTCTGACCATCACCTTTATCTTGTCAGTGAGGTCCTTGATCTCGTTGACAGCGCCGTTGTATTTATTAGCCAGTTCTCTGAGCTCTTCATGGTTCCTCTCATTCATCTCCTTCAGGTGGGAACACTCATCCTCCGTGTGACTGAGGCTTCGCTAAAAGGAAGGGAAAAAAGGAGACCCATCATCATCATCAATATGGAACTCGACCCAGCCTACAGTCAGCCAGGACAAGTTGAATCATGTATTTAACCCCTCCACCCAGCCTACAGTCAGCCAGGACAAGATGAATCATGTATTTAACCCCTCCACCCAGTCTACAGTCAGCCAGGACAAGTTGAATCATGTATTTAAACCCTCCACCCAGCCTACAGTCAGCCAGGACAAGATGAATCATGTATTTAACCCCTCCACCCAGCCTACAGTCAGCCAGGACAAGTTGAATCATGTATTTAACCCCTCCACCCAGCCTACAGTCAGCCAGGACAAGTTGAATCATGTATTTAACCCCTCCACCCAGCAAGGACAAGTTTAATCATGTATTTTACCATGTCTAACAGACAAATGTTTTAAAATGTTTAGCAACGTTGTGCTGTACTGAACAGGCCCCAGCCAGGTATGAAGGTCTGTCTCACCTCGACCTCTGACAGCTTCCTGACCACCTCTACCTAGTCTCAAATCTAATGCTATCTAGCTGATTTTGGAACATTGCTGTGGGCAAACAACGGATGCAATTGATTAGACTTCTGCTTTACTTCCTTACTGCAGGGCCAGTGGCAAACTTGCCAGAGTAAGTTATTAGAAAGAGTCCATTTCTAGACTATAAAAGGTCAAATATACAAGTCTAAGTGTCATTTTATAATAACTGAATTGAAGTTGGCTTGAAAATGTTTTGAGTTTATCCCGCGACCGTTAGTGGTAGATGGTGGCATTCTGTCTCTGCACCACACTATCACACAGGGGAGTTAGAACGCTGATCTATCGGTAGTCTAAACTGTGGCACAAATTATATTTTCGTAAATTAATGGAGGTGTTTTCAGTCTGAGAATCTCTCTTCTGGCACTAGAGTCCTGCATCAGGCAACAATAACAAAAAGTGTCGGTGGTCCTGGAATTAAGACAGAGCAAATCAGGGTAAATACAAATGGGGGAATGTCACTTGACATGTGGATTGAAGATTTTTGAAAAATAGGCACAGTGTGCTTTTGGTTTCTCTCCCACTAAAAACAGAAAGAAATCATTTTAAATAACAAACTGTCTGTATTTACCAGAGTGAAAGAGTGGTAGCCCCTCTATATAAAGTGAGTTTCTGAGTCCTCCTTTGCTGATGTACAGAAGAAACTGAATGAAAGAGTTCAGCGAGGATTTGAGTGACTCCCTCATTCTTGGCTTTGGATCACAATAATTAAGTACCAACAGTCTTTCTGATAGTCCTGAATAAAGACATGTTTTGATCAAGTCAAGCTGCTCATGTGGGTGTTAAATGATTTATTTACGACATTATCGTTACAATGAAGAATGTAAACAAAATAGATGTGAATCAGATGTGTGTTGCGAGCTTCATTTCCTCTTTTTTGTACTCGTTTTATCTCCAGCATCCCTCTGCCTCAGGGCCTCAAACGGCACCATTTTGTTTCTCTCTGTCGCCCACACGCACTTTAAACATTTGGATAATAAAGCATTTAAAGGCTGACATTGGTTGATTTGAATAGTTCTGGACAGTCAAATGTCTAACTCCACCCATACCTTTGATTTTTTTTAACATTCCCAGAAGGCAGATTATTATAACCTACTGCAGGCCTACCACCTATGTGTTTAACCTTCTGAATTAACGATTGTACTGAAGATAGAAGCCGCCTCTTAATGAGTTCAGAGAGCCGATCTGTTATCCAACCATTATTCTTATTAACCCTGCATTATAATTATATAAACTCCCCTTAGATATTCTCTGTAGGGTTTTACATTTCTAAATCAATATCACAGACCAGATTTGCCCCCTGGATATTTAGAATCCTCCATTCCTCAAAATGTAATTAGATCTACAGGGACATTTTATTGATCTGCCAGTAATTTCATATAGAATCCGCCCCTCTTAATGAGTTCCGAGAGCCGTGTCATACCAATTATTAATGGATTATCTACCATGGCAACCACTTGTTAAGAAACATTTTTAAATTATGCGTGTCATTTCTTTTTTTTTATCGAATACAATAATATATTTGTACCACTAGATGCAGTGTTTTTATTTACAGTAGTGATGCATTTTGTTTTTCAATAGCGTAGCAGGCTGTGAATTCTGCAAAAAAACGTTTGCACGATGAGCTATTAGCAGGACAATAGACTCTTCAACCTTTACAAGAGGATAGTCTAATAGCTAGACTACTGTAGTCCCCCAACTTGGAATGTAATGAAGGACTCTAAAGGTTTACATTTCTAACTCCAAACCTCATGCAACCGCACAAATGTCGGATCAAGCACATACTGTACAGTATTTATGCATTTATTAATAAAATAATGATAAAAATACTCTTTCAAAATGCTGATGTTTTTTTCAACTATCAGCAGGACAATAGGGAAGACATATCACTGAATGACAGAATATAATATGGCAGAAGCCCACAAGCTGTGCTGCAGTACGACACGACTTTTATAAAGGAAGAACCGCTGAACTAGTAGTCCGGTTCTGATAATAATAACCTTAGTTGTGCTAGAGTTAAGTCCCAGAGCCATCCACCAAGCCAATAACGAGCATGATAAACTACACAACACACCATTCAGGAGGTCTCTAACACACAGATACTGGTTCAGACCATTCAGGAGGTCTCTAAAACACAGATACTGGTTCAGACCATTCAGTGCTTTCAGGGTGTGTTCATTATCATGGTGACAACTGCACATAATACCTCAATGTAAATGTAGGCCTATTAATATACAACCTATTTAAATGTAGCTGTTTAGCCTGCACATCTTCTACATGTCATTGCATGCTTCGTGGTTTTTGCGTGCCTCGTGGTTTTTGCGTGCCTCGTGGTTTTTGCTACAGAATATCAATTAACAGAAACAATACGGAATATCAACTAACAGAAACAATACGGAGTATCAACTAATATCAACTAACAGAAACAATACGGAGTATCAACTAACAGAAACAATACGGAATATCAACTAACAGAAACAATACGGAATATCAACTAATATCAACTAACAGAAATAATACGGAATATCAACTAATATCAACTAACAGAAACAATACAGAATATCAACTAATATCAACTAACAGAAACAATACGGAATATCAACTAATATCAACTAACAGAAACAATACGGAATATCAACTAATATCAACTAACAGAAACAATACGGAATATCAACTAATATCAACTAACAGAAACAATACGGAATATCAACTAATATCAACTAACAGAAACAATACGGAATATCAACTAATATCAACTAACAGAAACAATACGGAATATCAACTAACAGAAACAATACGGAATATCAACTAACAGAAACAATACGGAATATCAACTAATATCAACTAACAGAAACAATACGGAATATCAACTAATATCAACTAACAGAAACAATACGGAATATCAACTAACAGAAACAATACGGAATATCAACTAACAGAAACAATACGGAATATCAACTAACAGAAACAATACGGAGTATCAACTAACAACTAACAGAAACAATACGGAATATCAACTAATATCAACTAACAGAAACAATACGGAATATCAACTAACAGAAACAATACGGAGTATCAACTAACAGAAACAATACGGAATATCAACTAATATCAACTAACAGAAACAATATGGAATATCAACTAATATCAACTAACAGAAACAATACGGAATATCAACTAATATCAACTAACAGAAACAATACGGAATATCAACTAATATCAACTAACAGAAACAATACGGAATATCAACTAATATCAACTAACAGAAACAATACGGAATATCAACTAATATCAACTAACAGAAACAATACGGAATATCAACTAACATCAACTAACAGAAACAATACGGAATATCAACTAATATCAACTAACAGAAACAATACGGAATATCAACTAACAGAAACAATACGGAATATCAACAACTAACAGAAACAATAAATATCAACTAACAGAAACAATACGGAATATCAACTAACAGAAACAATACGGAATCAACTAACAGAAACAATACGGAATATCAACTAACAGAAACAATACGGAATATCAACTAACAGAAACAATACGGATATCAACAACTAACAGAAACAATACGGAATATCAACTAATATCAACTAACAGAAACAATACGGAATATCAACTAATATCAACTAACAGAAACAATACGGAATATCAACTAATATCAACTAACAGAAACAATACGGAATATCAACTAACAGAAACAATACGGAATATCAACTAACAGAAACAATACGGAATATCAACTAATATCAACTAACAGAAACAATACGGAATATCAACTAATATCAACTAACAGAAACAATACGGAATATCAACTAATATCAACTAACAGAAACAATACGGAATATCAACTAACAGAAACAATACGGAGTATCAACTAACAGAAACAATACGGAATATCAACTAATATCAACTAACAGAAACAATAATATCAACTAACAGAAACAATATCAACTCAACTAACAGAAACAATACGGAATATCAACTAATATCAACTAACAGAAACAATACGGAATATCAACTAATATCAACTAACAGAAACAATATCAACGGAATATCAACTAACAGAAACAATACGGAATATCAACTAACAGAAACAATACGGAATATCAACTAACAGAAATCAACTAATATCAACTAACAGAAACAATACGGAATATCAACTAATATCAACTAACAGAAACAATCAACGGAATATCAACTAATATCAACTAACAGAAACAATACGGAATATCAACTAACAGAAACAATACGGAATATCAACTAACAGAAACAATACGGAATATCAAAACTAAATATCAACTAACAGAAACAATACGGAATATCAACTAACAGAAACAATACGGAGTATCAACTAACAGAAACAATACGGAATATCAACTAACAGAAACAATACGGAATAATCAACTAACAGAAACAATACGGAATATCAACTAACAGAAACAATATATCAACTAACAGAAACAATACGGAATCAACTAATCAACTAACAGAAACAATACGGAATATCAACTAATATCAACTAACAGAAACAATAATATCAACTAACAGAAACAATAATATCAACTAACAGAAACAATACGAATATCAACTAACAGAAACAATACGGAATATCAACTAACAGAAACTAACAGAAATCAACTAACGAAACAACTAAATATCAACTAACAGAAACAATACGGAATCAACTAACAGAAACATCAACTAACAGAAACAATACGGAACTAATCAACTAACAGAAACAATACGGAATAAACAATATATCAACTAACAGAAACAATACGGAATATCAACTAACAGAAACAATCAACAACTAACAGAAACAATACGGAATATCAACTAAATATCAACTAACAGAAACAATACGGAATATCAACTAACAGAAACAATACGGAATCAACTAAAGAAACAATACGGAATATCAACAACAGAAACAATACGGAATATCAACTAACAGAAACAATACGGAATATCAACTAATATCAACAACTAACAGAAACAATACGGAATATCAACTAACAGAAACAATACGAATATCAACTAATACGGAATATCAACTAACAGAAACAATACGGAATATCAAACAGAAACAATAACAACTAACAGAAACAATACGGAATATCAACTAACAGAAACAATACGGAATATCAACTAAAGAAACAATACGGAATATCAACTAATAGAAACAATCAACTAACAGAAACAATACGGAATATCAAAACAATAATATCAACTAACAGAAACAATACGGAATATCAACTAACAGAAACAATACGGAATATCAACTAACAGAAACAATACGGAATATCAACTAATATCAACTAACAGAAACAATACGGAATATCAACTAATATCAACTAACAGAAACAATACGGAATATCAACTAACAGAAACAATACGGAATATCAACTAATATCAACTAACAGAAACAATACGGAATATCAACTAACAGAAACAATACGGAATATCAACTAACAGAAACAATACGGAATATCAACTAACAGAAACAATACGGATATCAACTAACAGAAACAATAATATCAATATCAACTAACAGAAACAATACGGAATATCAACTAACAGAAACAATACAACTAACAGAAACAATACGAATATCAACTAACAGAAACAATACGGAATATCAACTAATATCAACTAACAGAAACAATACGGAGTATCAACTAACAGAAACAATACGGAATATCAACTAACAGAAACAATACGGAATATCAACTAACAGAAACAATACGGAATATCAACTAACAGAAACAATACGGAATATCAACTAACAGAAACAATACGGAATATCAACTAATATCAACTAACAGAAACAATATCAACTAACAGAAACAATACGAATATCAACTAATATCAACTAACAGAAACAATACGAATATCAACTAACAGAAACAACAACTAACAGAAACAATACGGAATATCAACTAACAGAAACAATACGGAGTATCAACTAACATCAACTAACAGAAACAATACGAATATCAACTAACAGAAACAATATCAACTAACAGAAACAATACGGATCAACTATCAACTAACAGAAACAATACGGAATATCAACTAACAGAAACAATACGGAATATCAACTAACAGAAACAATACAGAAACAATACGAATATCAACTAACAGAAACAATACAACTAACAGGAATATCAACTAACAGAAACAATACGGAATATCAACTAACAGAAACAATACTAATATCAACTAACAGAAACAATACGGAATATCAACTAACAGAAACAATACGGAATATCAACTAACAGAAACAATACGGAATATCAACTAACAGAAACAATACGGAATATCAACTAACAGAAACAATACGGAATATCAACTAACAGAAACAATAATATCAACTAATATCAACTAACAGAAACAATACGGAATATCAACTAACAGAAACAATATCAACTAACAGAAACAAATATCAACTAACAGAAACAATACGAATATCAACTAACAGAAACAATACGGAATATCAACTAACAGAAACAATACGGAATATCAACTAATATCAAAACAGAAACAATACTAACAGAAACAATACGGAATATCAACTAATATCAACTAACAGAAACAATACGGAATATCAACTAACAGAAACAATACGGAATATCAACTAACAGAAACAATACGGAATATCAACTAACAGAAACAATACTATCAACTAACAGAAACAATACGGAATATCAACTAACAGAAACAATACGGAATATCAACTAATATCAACTAACAGAAACAATACGGAATATCAACTAACAGAAACAATACGGAATATCAACTAATAGAAACAATACAGAAACAACAGAAACAATACGGAATATCAACTAACAGAAACAATATATCAACTAACAGAAACAATACGGAATATCAACTAACAGAAACAATACGGAATATCAACTAATATCAACTAACAGAAACAATACGGAATCAACTCAACTAACAGAAACAATACGGAATATCAACTAACAGAAACAATACGGAATATCAACTAACAGAAACAATACGGAATATCAACTAACAGAAACAATACGGAATATCAACTAACAGAAACAATACGGAATATCAACTAACAGAAACAATACGGAATATCAACTAACAGAAACAATACGAATATCAACTAACAGAAACAATATCAACTAATATCAACTAACAGAAACAATACAACTAACAGAAACAATATCAACTAACAGAAACAATACGGAATATCAACTAACAGAAACAATACGGAATATCAACTAACAGAAACAATATCAACTAACAGAAACAATACAACTAACAGGAATCAACTAACAGAAACAATAATATCAACTAACAGAAACAATACGGATATCAACTAACAGAAACAATACAGAAAACAATATCAACTAACAGAAACAATACGGAATATCAACTAATATATCAACTAACAGAAACAATACGGAATATCAACTAACAGAAACAATAACAGAAACAATACGAATATCAACTAACAGAAACAATACGGAATATCAACTAACAGAAACAATACGGAATATCAACTAACAGAAACAATATCGGAATATCAACTAACAGAAACAATACGGAATATCAACTAACAGAAACAATACGGAGAATATCAACTAACAGAAACAATACGGAATATCAACTAACAGAAACAATACGGAAACAATACGAATATCAACTAACAGAAACAATACGGAATATCAACTAACAGAAACAATACGGAATATCAACTAACAGAAACAATACGGAATATCAACTAACAGAAACAATACGGAATATCAACTAACAGAAACAATACGGAATATCAACTAACAGAAACAATACGGAATATCAACTAACAGAAACAATACGGAATATCAACTAACAGAAACAATACGGAATATCATCAACTAACAGAAACAATACGGAATATCAACTAACAAAACAATAATATCAACTAACAGAAACAATACGGAATATCAACTAACAGAAACAATACGGAATATCAACTAACAGAAACAATACAACTAACAGAAACAATACAACTAACAGAAACAATACGAATATCAACTAACAGAAACAATACGGAATATCAACTAACAGAAACAATACGGAATATCAACTAACAGAAACAATACGGAATATCAACTAACAGAAACAATACGGAATAACTCAGAAACTAACAACTAACAGAAACAATACGGAATATCAACTAACAGAAACAATACGGAATATCAACTAACAGAAACAATACGGAATATCAACTAACAGAAACAATACAACTAACAGAAACAATACTAATATCAACTAACAGAAACAATACGGAATATCAACTAACAGAAACAATACGGAATATCAACTAACAGAAACAATACGGAATATCAACTAACAGAAACAATACGGAATATCAACTAACAGAAATCAACTAACAGAAACAATACGGAAACAATATCAACTAACAGAAACAATACGGAATATCAACTAACAGAAACAATATCAACTAATATCAACTAACAGAAACAATACGGAATATCAACTAATATCAACTAACAGAAACAATACGGAGTATCAACTAATATCAACTAACAGAAACAATACGGAATATCAACTAACAGAAACAATACGGAATATCAACTAACAGAAACAATACGGAATATCAACTAACAGAAACAATACGGAATATCAACTAATATCAACTAACAGAAACAATACGGAATATCAACTAACAGAAACAATACGGAATATCAACTAACAGAAACAATACGGAATATCAACTAACAGAAACAATATCAACTAACAGAAACAATACGGAATATCAACTAACAGAAACAATACGGAATATCAACTAACAGAAACAATACGAATATCAACTAACAGAAACAATACGGAATATCAACTAACAGAAACAATACGGAATATCAACAACTAACAGAAACAATACGGAATATCAACTAACAGAACAGAAACAATACGGAATATCAACTAACAGAAACAATACGGAATATCAACTAACAGAAACAATACGGAATATCAACTAACAGAAACAATAACAATACGGAATATCAACTAACAGAAACAATACGGAATATCAACTAACAGAAACAATACGGAATATCAACTAACAGAAACAATACGGAATATCAACTAACAGAAACAATACGGAATATCAACTAACAGAAACAATACGGAATATCAACTAACAGAAACAATACGGAGTATCAACTAATATCAACTAACAGAAACAATACGGAATATCAACTAACAGAAACAATACGGAATATCAACTAACAGAAACAATACGGAATATCAACTAACAACTAACAGAAACAATACGGAATATCAACTAACAGAAACAATACGGAATATCAACTAACAGAAACAATAACTAAATATCAACTAAATATCAACTAACAGAAACAATACGGAATATCAACTAACAGAAACAATACGGAATATCAACTAATATCAACTAACAGAAACAATACGGAATATCAACTAACAGAAACAATACGGAATATCAACAACTAACAGAAACAATACGAATATCAACTAACAGAAACAATACGGAATATCAACTAACAGAAACAATACGGAAACTAACAGAAACAATAACGGAATATCAACTAACAGAAACAATACGGAATATCAACTAACAGAAACAATACGGAATATCAACTAACAGAAACAATACAACTAACAGAAACAATACGAATATCAACTAACAGAAACAATACGGAATATCAACTAACAGAAACAATACGGAATATCAACTAATATCAACTAACAGAAACAATACGGAATATCAACTAACAGAAACAATACGGAATATCAACTAACAGAAACAATACGAATATCAACTAACAGAAACAATACGGATCAACTAACAGAAACAATCAATCAACTAACAGAAACAATACAACTAACAGAAACAATACGAATATCAACTAACAGAAACAATACGAAACAACTAATATCAACTAACAGAAACAATACGGAATATCAACTAACAGAAACAATACGGAATATCAACTAACAGAAACTAAATATCAACTAACAGAAACAATACGGAATATCAACTAACAGAAACAATACGGAATATCAACTAACAGAAACAATACGAAATCAACTAACAGAAACAATACGGAATATCAACTAACAGAAACAATATCAACTAACAGAAACAATACGAAACAATACGAATATCAACTAACAGAAACAATACGGAATATCAACTAACAGAAACAATACAACTAACAGAAACAATACGAATATCAACTAACAGAAACAATACGGAGAAACAATATCAACTAATATCAACTAACAGAAACAATAATATCAACTAACAGAAACAATACGAATATCAACTAACAGAAACAATACGGAATATCAACTAACAGAAACAATACGGAATATCAACTAACAGAAACAATACGGAATATCAACTAACAGAAACAATACGGAATATCAACTAACAGAAACAATACGGAATATCAACTAACAGAAACAATACGGAATATCAACTAACAGAAACAATACGGAATATCAACTAACAGAAACAATACGGAATATCAACTAACAGAAACAATACGGAATATCAACTAACAGAAACAAACAATAATATCAACTAACAGAAACAATACGAATATCAACTAACAGAAACAATACGGAATATCAACTAACAGAAACAATACGGAATATCAACTAACAGAAACAATACGGAATATCAACTAACAGAAACAATCAACTAACAGAAACAATACGAATATCAACTAACAGAAACAATACGAAACAATACGAATATCAACTAACAGAAACAATACGGAAACAATATCAACTAACAGAAACAATACGGAATATCAACTAACAGAAACAATACGGAATATCAACTAACAGAAACAATACGGATATCAACTAACAGAATATCAACTAACAGAAACAATAATATCAACTAACAGAAACAATACGAATATCAACTAACAGAAACAATATCAACTAACAGAAACAATACGGAATATCAACTAACAGAAACAATAACGGAATATCAACTAACAGAAACAATACGAATATCAACTAACAGAAACAATACGGAATATCAACTAACAGAAACAATACGGAATATCAACTAACAGAAACAATACGGAATATCAACTAACAGAAACAATATATCAACTAACAGAAACAATACGAATATCAACTAACAGAAACAATACGGAATCAACTAACAGAAACAATACAGAAACAATATCAACTAACAGAAACAATCGGAATATCAACTAACAGAAACAATACGGAATATCAACTAACAGAAACAATACAACTAACAGAAACAATACGAATATCAACTAACAGAAACTAAACAATACGGAATATCAACTAACAGAAACAATACGGAATATCAACTAACAGAAACAATACGGAATATCAACTAACAGAAACAATACGGAATATCAACTAACAGAAACAATACGGAATATCAACTAATATCAACTAACAGAAACAATAACAGAAACAATACGAATATCAGAAACTAATATCAACTAACAGAAACAATACGGAATATCAACTAACAATACGGAAATCAACTAACAGAAACAATACGAATATCAACTAACAGAAACAATACGGATATCAACTAACAGAAACAATACGTATCAACTAACAGAAACAATACGGAATATCAACTAACAGAAACAACTAACAGAAACAATACGAATATCAACTAACAGAAACAATACGGAATATCAACTAACAGAAACAATCAATATCAACTAACAGAAACAATACGAATATCAACTAACAGAAACAATACGGAATATCAACTAACAGAAACAATACGGAATATCAACTAACAGAAACAATACGGAATATCAACTAACAGAAACAACAATATCAACTAACAGAAACAATACGAATATCAACTAACAGAAACAATACGGAATATCAACTAACAGAAACAATACGGAATATCAACTAATAGAAACAATCAACTAACAGAAACAATACGGAATAACTCAACTAACAACAGAAACAATACGGAATATCAACTAACAGAAACAATACGGAATATCAACTAACAGAAACAATACGGAATATCAACTAACAGAAACAATACGGAATATCAACTAACAGAAACAATACGGAATATCAACTAACAGAAACAATACGGAATATCAACTAACAGAAACAATACGGAATATCAACTAACAGAAACAATACGGAATATCAACTAATATCAACTAACAGAAACAATACGAATATCAACTAACAGAAACAATACGGAATATCAACTAACAGAAACAATACGAATATCAACTAACAGAAACAATACGGAATATCAACTAACAGAAACAATACGGAATATCAACTAACAGAAACAATACGGAATATCAACTAACAGAAACAATATCAACTAACAGGAATATCAACTAACAGAAACAATCAAATATCAACTAACAGAATATCAACTAACAGAAACAATACGGAATATCAACTAACAGAAACAATACGGAATATCAACTAACAGAAACAATACGGAATATCAACTAACAGAAACAATACGGAATATCAACTAATATCAACTAACAGAAACAATACGGAATATCAACTAACAGAAACAATACGGAATATCAACTAACAGAAACAATACGGAATATCAACTAATATCAACTAACAGAAACAATACGGAATATCAACTAACAGAAACAATACGGAATATCAACTAACAGAAACAATACGGAATATCAACTAACAGAAACAATACGGAATATCAACTAATATCAACTAACAGAAACAATACGGAATATCAACTAACAGAAACAATACGGAATATCAACTAACAGAAACTAATATCAACTAACAGAAACAATACGGAATATCAACTAACAGAAACAATACGGAATATCAACTAATATCAACTAACAGAAACAATACGGAATATCAACTAACAGAAACAATACGGAATATCAACTAACAGAAACAATACGGAATATCAACTAACAGAAACAATACGGAATATCAACTAATATCAACTAACAGAAACAATACGGAATATCAACTAACAGAAACAATACGGAATATCAACAACTAACAGAAACAATACAGAAACAACTAATATCAACTAACAGAATATCAACTAACAGAAACAATACGGAATATCAACTAATATCAACTAACAGAAACAATACGGAATATCAACTAACAGAAACAATACGGAATATCAACTAACAGAAACAATACGGAATATCAACTAACAGAAACAATACAACTAACAGAAACAATACGAATATCAACTAACAGAAACAATACGGAATATCAACTAACAGAAACAATACGGAATATCAACTAACAGAAACAATATCAACTAATATCAACTAACAGAAACAATATCAACTAACAGGAATATCAACTAACAGAAACAATAATATCAACTAACAGAAACAATATCAACTAACAGAAACAATATCAACTAACAGAAACTAATAATATCAACTAACAGAAACAATACGGAATATCAACTAATATCAACTAACAGAAACAATACGGAATATCAACTAATATCAACTAACAGAAACAATACGGAATATCAACTAACAGAAACAATACGGAATATCAACTAATATCAACTAACAGAAACAATACGGAATATCAACTAACAGAAACAATACGGAATATCAACTAATATCAACTAACAGAAACAATACGGAATATCAACTAACAGAAACAATAACAGAAACAATATCAACTAACAGAAACAATACGGAGAAACAATATCAACTAACAGAAACAATACGGAATATCAACTAACAGAAACAATACGGAATATCAACTAACAGAAACAATAATATCAACTAACAGAAACAATACGGAATATCAACTATATCAACTAACAGAAACAAGAAACGGAATATATCAACTAACAGAAACAATACGGAGTATCAACTAACAGAAACAATACGGAATATCAACTAATATCAACTAACAGAAACAATACGGAGTATCAACTAACAGAAACAATACAGAGTATCAACTAACAGAAACAATACAGAGTATCAACTAACAGAAACAATACGGAGTATCAACTAATATCAACTAACAGAAACAATAATATCAACTAACAGAAACAATACGGAATATCAACTAACAGAAACAATACGGAATATCAACTAACAGAAACAATACGGAATATCAACTAACAGAAACAATACGGAATATCAACTAACAGAAACAATACGGAATATCAACTAACAGAAACAATACGGAATATCAACTAACAGAAACAATACGGAATATCAACTAACAGAAACAATACGGAATATCAACTAACAGAGAAACAAACAGAAACAATACGGAATATCAACTAACTAATAGAAACAATAATATCAACTAACAGAAACAATAATGAATATCAACTAACAGAAACAATACGGAATATCAACTAACAGAAACAATACGGAATATCAACTAACAGAAACAATACGGAATATCAACTAACAGAAACAATACGGAATATCAACTAACAGAAACAATACGGAATATCAACTAACAGAAACAATACGGAATATCAACTAACAGAAACAATACGGAATATCAACTAATATCAACTAACAGAAACAATACGGAATATCAACTAACAGAAACAATACGGAATATCAACTAACAGAAACAATACGGAATATCAACTAACAGAAACAATACGGAATATCAACTAACAGAAACAATAACGGAAACAATACGGTATCAACTAACAGAAACAATACAGAGTATCAACTAACAGAAACAATACGGAGTATCAACTAATATCAACTAACAGAAACAATACGGAATATCAACTAACAGAAACAATACGGAATATCAACTAACAGAAACAATACGGAATATCAACTAACAGAAACAATACGGAATATCAACTAACAGAAACAATACGGAATATCAACTAACAGAAACAATACGAATATCAACTAATATCAACTAACAGAAACAATACGGAATATCAACTAACAGAAACAATACGGAGTATCAACTAACAGAAACAATACGGAATATCAACTAACAGAAACAATACGGAATATCAACTAACAGAAACAATACGGAATATCAACTAATAGAAACAATACGGAATATCAACTAACAGAAACAATACGGAATATCAACTAACAGAAACAATACGGAATATCAACTAACAGAAACAATACGGAATATCAACTAACAGAAACAATACGGAATATCAACTAACAGAAACAATACGGAATATCAACTAACAGAAACAATACGAAACAATATCAACTAACAGAAACAATAATATCAACTAACAATACGAATATCAACTAAATATCAACTAACAGAAACAATACGGAATATCAACTAACAGAAACAATACGGAATATCAACTAACAGAAACAATACGGAAACAATATCAACTAACAGAAACAATACGAATATCAACTAACAGAAACAATACGGAGTATCAACTAATATCAACTAACAGAAACAATACGGAATATCAACTAACAGAAACAATACGGAATATCAACTAACAGAAACAATACGGAGTATCAACTAATATCAATTAACAGAAACAATACGGAATATCAGCTAACAGAAACAATACGGAATATCAACTAACAGAAACAATACGGAATATCAACTAACAGAAACAATACGGAATATCAACTAACAGAAACAATACGGAATATCAGCTAATATCAACTAACAGAAACAATACGGAATATCAGCTAACAGAAACAATACGGAATATCAACTAATATCAACTAACAGAAACAATACGGAATATCAACTAACAGAAACAATACGGAATATCAACTAACAGAAACAATACGGAATATCAACTAATATCAACTAACAGAAACAATACGGAATATCAACTAACAGAAACAATACGGAATATCAACTAACAGAAACATCAACAACTAACAGAAACAATACGGAATATCAACTAACAGAAACAATACGGAAACAATACGTATCAACTAATATCAACTATCAACTAACAGAAACAATACGGAATATCAACTAATATCAACAACTAACAGAAACAATACGGAATATCAACTAACAGAAACAATACGGAATATCAACTAACAGAAACAATACAGAAACAATACGGAATATCAACTAACAGAAACAATACGGAATATCAACTAAACAATATCAACTAACAGAAACAATACGAATATCAACTAATATCAACTAACAGAAACAATACGGAATATCAACTAACAGAAACAATACGGAATATAACAGAAACAATATCAACTAACAGAAACAATACGGAATATCAACTAACAGAAACAATACAATATCAACTAACAGAAACAATACGGAATATCAACAGAAAACAGAAACAATACGGAATATCAACTAATATCAACTAACAGAAACAATACGGAATATCAACTAATATCAACTAACAGAAACAATACGGAATATCAACTAATATCAACTAACAGAAACAATACGGAATATCAACTAACAGAAACAATACGGAATATCAACTAACAGAAACAATACGGAATATCAACTAACAGAAACAATACGGAATATCAACTAACAGAAACAATACGGAATATCAACTAATATCAACTAACAGAAACAATACAACTAATATCAACTAACAGAAACAATATAATATCAACTAACAGAAACAATACGGAATATCAACTAACAGAAACAATACGGAATATCAACTAACAGAAACAATACGGAATATCAACTAATATCAACTAACAGAAACAATATCAACTAACAGGAATATCAACTAACAGAAACAATACGGAATAGTATCAACTAACAGAAACAATACAGAATATCAACTAACAGAAACAATACGAATATCAACTAACAGAAACAATACAACTAACAGAAACAATACGGAATATCAACTAACAGAAACAATACGGAATATCAACTAACAGAAACAATACGGAATATCAACTAACAGAAACAATAACAGAAACGAATATCAACTAACAGAAACAATACGGAATATCAACTAACAGAAACAATACGGAATATCAACTAACAGAAACAATACGGAATATCAACTAACAGAAACAATACGGAATATCAACTAATAGAAACAATACGGAATATCAACTAACAGAAACAATACGGAATATCAACTAACAGAAACAATACGGAATAACTCAAAACTAACAGAAACAATACGGAATATCAACTAACAGAAACAATACGGAATATCAAAACTAATATCAACTAACAGAAACAATACGGAATATCAACTAACAGAAACAATACGGAATATAACAGAAACAATACGGAATATCAACTAACAGAAACAATACAACTAACAGAAACAATACGAATATCAACTAACAGAAACAATACGGAATATCAACTAACAGAAACAATACGGAATATCAACTAACAGAAACAATACGGAATATCAACTAACAGAAACAATACGGAATATCAACTAACAGAAACAATACGGAATATCAACTAATATCAACTAACAGAAACAATACGGAATATCAACTAACAGAAACAATACGGAATATCAACTAATATCAACTAACAGAAACAATACGGAATATCAACTAACAGAAACAATACGGAATATCAACTAACAGAAACAATACGGAATATCAACTAACAGAAACAATACGGAATATCAACTAATATCAACTAACAGAAACAATACAATATCAACTAATATCAACTAACAGAAACAACTAACAGAAACAATACGGAATATCAACTAACAGAAACAATACGGAATATCAACTAACAGAAACAATAATATCAACTAACAGAAACAATACGAATATCAACTAACAGAAACAATACGGAATATAATATCAACTAACAGAAACAATACGGAATATCAACTAACAGAAACAATACGGAGTATCAACTAATATCAATCAACTAACAGAAACAATACGGAATATCAACTAACAGAAACAATAATATCAACTAACAGAAACAATACGGAATATCAACTAACAGAAACAATACGGAATATCAACTAACAGAAACAATACGGAATATCAACTAACAGAAACAATACGGAGTATCAACTAATATCAACTAACAGAAACAATACGGAATATCAGCTAATATCAACTAACAGAAACAATACGGAGTATCAACTAATATCAACTAACAGAAACAATACGGAGTATCAACTAACAGAAACAATACGGAATATCAACTAACAGAAACAATACGGAATATCAACTAACAGAAACAATACGGAATATCAACTAACAGAAACAATACGGAGTATCAGCTAATATCAACTAACAGAAACAATACGGAATATCAACTAATATCAACTAACAGAAACAATACGGAGTATCAACTAATATCAACTAACAGAAACAATACGGAGTATCAACTAACAGAAACAATACGGAGTATCAACTAACAGAAACAATACGAAATCAACTAACAGAAACAATACGGAATATCAACTAACAGAAACAATACGGAATATCAACTAACAGAAACAATACGGAATATCAAAACTAACAACTAACAGAAACAATACGGAATATCAACTAACAGAAACAATACGGAATATCAACTAACAGAAACAATACGGAATATCAACTAACAGAAACAATACGGAATATCAACTAATATCAACTAACAGAAACAATACGGAATATCAACTAACAGAAACAATACGGAGTATCAACTAACAGAAACAATACGGAGTATCAACTAATATCAACTAACAGAAACAATACGGAATATCAGCTAACAGAAACAATACGGAATATCAACTAACAGAAACAATACGGAATATCAACTAACAGAAACAATACGGAATATCAACTAACAGAAACAATACGGAATATCAGCTAATATCAACTAACAGAAACAATACGGAATATCAGCTAACAGAAACAATACGGAGTATCAACTAACAGAAACAATACGGAATATCAACTAACAGAAACAATACGGAATATCAACTAATATCAACTAATAGAAACAATACGGAATATCAACTAATAGAAACAATACGGAATATCAACTAACAGAAACAATACGGAGTATCAACTAACAGAAACAATACGGAGTATCAACTAACAGAAACAATACGGAGTATCAACTAACAGAAACAATACGGAATATCAACTAACAGAAACAATACGGAATATCAACTAACAGAAACAATACGGAATATCAACTAACAGAAACAATAATACGGAATATCAACTAACAGAAACAATACGGAGTATCAACTAACAGAAACAATAATAATATCAACTAACAGAAACAATAACAGAAACAATACGGAGTATCAACTAACAGAAACAATACGGAATATCAACTAATATCAACTAACAGAAACAATACGGAATATCAACTAATATCAACTAACAGAAACAATACGGAGTATGAACTAATATCAACTAACAGAAACAATACGGAATATCAACTAATATCAACTAACAGAAACAATACGGAGTATCAACTAACAGAAACAATACGGAGTATCAGCTAATATCAACTAACAGAAACAATACGGAGTATCAACTAACAGAAACAATACGGAATATCAACTAACAGAAACAATACGGAATATCAACTAACAGAAACAATATCAACTAACAGAAACAATACGGAATATCAACTAACAGAAACAATACGGAATATCAACTAACAGAAACAATACGGAATATCAACTAATATCAACTAACAGTAACAATACGGAATATCAACTAACATCAACTAACAGTAACAATACGGAATATCAACTAATATCAACTAACAGTAACAATACGGAATATCAACTAACAGAAACATACTAATGCAGGGATTTCTATATTCATTAAAACAATGCATAAGCATGGAGGAAGTTGAATCCATTGTTTCCACGTTTGGCTTCCGTGTTTTAAAACAGTTAGAAAATGAGGTGGATTGAACAGATAGGCCAGTCTCACCTCAACCTCTGACAGCTTCCTGGCCACCTCTATCTTCTCCTGCAGGACCCTCCTCAGGGACTCTTTGGCAGTAATCTCATAGTTGTACTTGTCTTCCTGCAGAGTTACCAGCTCGTTACGCATACCATTCTCTGTTTGGTTCTGAAGAGAAAGAGAGGGAGAGAGAAAAAGACGTCCCCTCAAAACAACTCCTAACCAAATACATGACAAAATATTTGTAAATGTTCTTACTTTAGAGTAGGACTGCAGCTGGTTGCCCATCACCCCTAGTCTGGAGAGAAGCCGGTCCTCATCTATCAGAGCCTAGAAGAGAGCGAGAGAGAGAAAGGTCAGTACACCATAACCGAACCATAAACACCATAACCAGAAGTACAGAGAGAAGGGGGGGCTTGTATTGGGTAGATTCTAAATGTCTTGATTCCAGGCAAAATTAGGCAAAATTATTGAATTCTTTATAGAGTTTACCTCTTGGAAAAAATGTGTTGTGGTATTGTGTAGAAATACATGACTTTACAATTAAAATGACTGAACATTGAATTCAGTGTGTTGTTTTGGACATTGTCTAGGTCTATATGTAAGAGAACATTGAACCTTTAACCTGTCTTCTCTTGAGATTAAGGCCCAGTGCAGTCAAAGATGTGATTTTCCTGTGTTTTACATACACTACATGGCCAAAGGTATGTGGACACGTGCTCGTCGAACATCTCATTCCAAAATCATGGCCATTACTATTTAGTTGGTCTCTCCTTTGCTTCTATAACAGCCTCCACTCTTCTGGGAAGACTTTCCCCTAGATGTTGGAACATTGCTGCCATTACAGCCTTCACTCTTCTGGGAAGGCTTTCCACTAGATGTTGGAACATTGCTGCTATAACAGCCTCCACTCTTCTGGGAAGGCTTTCCACTAGATGTTGGAACATTGCTGCTATAACAGCCTCTACTCTTCTGGGAAGGCTTTCTTGTTGGAACTTGGGCCTCTAAAGGCTTTCCACTAGATGTTGGAACATTGCTGCTATAACAGCCTCCACTCTTCAGGGAAGTCTTTCCACTAGATGTTGGAACATTGCTTCTATAACAGCCTCCACTCTTCTGGGAAGGCTTTCCACTAGATGTTAGAACATTGCTGCTATAACAGCCTCCAGTCTTCTGGGAAGGCTTTCCACTAGATGATGGAACATTGCTGCTATAACAGCCTCCACTCTTCTGGGAAGGCTTTCCACTAGATGTTAGAACATTGCTGCTATAACAGCCTCCAGTCTTCTGGGAAGGCTTTCCACTAGATGATGGAACATTGCTGCTATAACAGCCTCCAGTCTTCTGGGAAGGCTTTCCACTAGATGATGGAACATTGCTGCTATAACAGCCTCCACTCTTCTGGGAAGGCTTTCCACTAGATGTTAGAACATTGCTGCTATAACAGCCTCCAGTCTTCTGGGAAGGCTTTCCACTAGATGATGGAACATTGCTGCTATAACAGCCTCCACTCTTCTGGGAAGGCTTTCCACTAGATGTTAGAACATTGCTGCTATAACAGCCTCCACTCTTCTGGGAAGGCTTTCCACTAGATGTTGGAACATTGCTGCTATAACAGCCTCCACTCTTCTGGGAAGGCTTTCCACTAGATGTTGGAACATTGCTGCTATAACAGCCTCCACTCTTCTGGGAAGGCTTTCCACTAGATGTTGGAATATTGCTGCAGGGACTTGCTTCCGTTCAGCCACAAGAGCATTAGGGAGGTCAGGCACTGATGTTGGACGATTAGGCCTGGCTCGCAGTCGGCGTTCCAATTCATCCCAAAGGTGTTCGATGGGGTTGAGGTCAGGGCTCTGTGCAGGTCAGTCAAGTTCTTCCACATCGATCTCGATACCATTTCTGTATGGACCTCGTTTTGTCATGCTGAAACGGGAATGGGCCATTCCCCAAACTGATGCCACAATGTTGGAAGCACAGAATCATATAGAATGTCATTGTATGCTGTAGCTTTAAGATTTCCCTAAACTGGAAGGGGACTAGCCCGAACCATGAAAAACAGCCATAGACCATTATTCCTCCTCCACCAAACATTACAGTTGGCACTATGCATTCGGACAGGTAGCGTTCTGCTGGCATCTGCCAAACCCAGTTTCGTCCGTCAGGACTGCCAGATGGTGAAGAGTGATTCGTCACTCCAGAGAATGCGTTTCCACTGCTCCAGAGTCCAATGGCGGCGAGCTTTACAACATTCCAGTCGACGCTTGACATTGCGCATGGTGATCTTAGGCTTGTGTGCGGCTATTCTGCTATGGAGGGTATCCGGAGGATGCTGTTAATGTGAGCCATGACCAGCCTTTCAAAGCACTTCATGGCTACCGAAGTGAGTACTACGGATCGGTAGTCATATAGGCAGGTTACACCTTCGCTTCCTTGGGCACAGGGACTATGGTGGTCTGCTTGAAACATATAGGCATTACAGACTCAGTCAAGGAGAGGTTGAAAATGTCAGTGAAGACACTTGCCAGTTGGTCAGTGCATGCTTTGAGTCCACGTCCTGGTAATCCATCTGGCCCCGCGGCCTTGTGAATGTTGACCTGTTTAAAGGTCTTACTCACATTGGCTACCGAGAGTGTTATCACACAGTCATTCGGGAACGCCTGGTGCTCTCATGCATATTTCAGTGTTACCTCGCCTCGATGCGAGCATAGAAGTGACTTAGCTTGTCTGGTTGGCTCCTGTCACTGGGCAGCTCTCGGCTGTGCTTCCATTTGTAGTCTAATGGTTTGCAAGCCCTGCCACATCTGACGAGCGTCAGAGCCGGTGTAGCATGATTCGATCTTAGTCCTGTATTGACGTTTTGCTTGTTTGCAGGGTCGTCTGAGGGCATAGCAGGTTTTTTTATAAGCTTCCGGGTTAGAGTCCCACTCCTTGAAAGTGGCAGCTCAAGCCTTTAGCTCAGTGCGGATGTTGCCTGTAATCCATGGCTTCTGGTTGGGTTATGTACGTACAGTCACTGTGGGGACGACGTCCTCAATGCACTTATTGATAAAGCCAGTGACTGATGTGGTGTACTCCTCAATGCCATCGGAAGAATCCCGGAACATATTCCAGTCTGTGCTAGCAAAACAGTCCTGTAGTTTAGCATCTGCTTCATCTGACCACTTCTGTATTGAGCGAGTCACTGGTGCTTCCTGCTTTAGTTTTCGCTGGTAAGCAGGAATCAGGAGGATAGAATTATGGTCAGATTTACCAAATGGAGGGCGAGGGAGAGCTTTGTACGAGTCTCTGTGTGTGGAGTATAGGTGGTCTAGAATTTTTTTCCCTCTGGTTTCACATTTAACATGCCGACAGAAATTTGGTATCACTGATTTGAGTTTCCCTGCATTAAAGTCCCAGAACACTAGGAGCTCCGCTTCTGGATGAGCGTTTTCCTGTTTGCTAATGGCGGAATACAGCTCAATCAATGCTATCTAAGTGCCAGCCTCTGACTGTGGTGGTATGTAAAAAGCTACGAAAAATACAGATAAACGCTCTAGGTATATCGTGTGGTCTACAGCTCATCATGAGATACTCTACCTCAGGCGAGCAAAACCTTGAGACTTCCTTAGATACCGTGCACCAGCTAATATTTACAAAAATGCATAGGCCCCCGCCCCCGTATCTTACCAGAAGCTGCTGTTCTGTCCTGCCGATAGAGTGTATAACATAGACCTCCGCCCCGTGTCTTACCAGAAACTGCTGTTCTGTCCTGCTGATAGAGTGTATAACCCGACAGCTGTATGTTCTTAATGTTGTCGTTCAGCAACGAATCGGTGAAACATAAGATATTACAATAATGTCCTGTTGATAGGATTTACGTGCTTTCAGTTCGTCCCATTTGTTTTCTAGCGATTGAACATTAGCTATGAGAACTCGTTGTCTTATCCTCACAAGGCATCCTGATCTCTTTCCCGCGAAACCTACGTTTCCTTTTCCAGCGAATCACGGGGATCTGGGCCTGGTGTCCGTAGTATATACCTTGCGTCCGACTCGTCGAAGAAAAACTCCTCGTCCAATTTGAGGTGAGTAATCCCAGTTCTGATGTCCAGACGCTCTTTTCGGTCATAAGTGACGGTAGCAGCAATATTATGTATGATTTAGCCACGTCAGAAATCAATTAGGAAAAGAGGATGTAGACGTGTCAGAAAACAAAGGATTTCTACTCATCGTTACCACTTTCATTACATGGGACGTACAAATTCAAGCAAATCATGCTCTCCTCTGTGTAAGGAAATGCAACTGCGTTTTACAAAGCAGTAAAAGGTTACAACACATGGCTGGTTACAACACATGGCTGGATACAACACATGGCTGGATACAACACAGGGCTGGATACAACACAGGGCTGGATACAACACAGGGCTGGATACAACACAGGGCTGGATACAACACAGGGCTGGATACAACACAGGGCTGGATACAACACAGGGCTGGATACAACACAGGGCTGGATACAACACAGGGCTGGATACAACACAGGGCTGGATACAACACAGGGCTGGATACAACACAGGGCTGGATACAACACAGGGCTGGATACAACACAGGGCTGGATACAACACAGGGCTGGATACAACACACACTCAGGACCACATACTGGAGTCAGTGGTTACGTCCTATTCCGCCAACTTCCTGTATTGCACCCCTCTAATCTATTAGTTCATTCATCTCACCATTTTAACCTGTCAATAACATTCCAAGATACTGTGTATCTGTACCTGCCAGCTGCTCTCTGAAGCCTCCTGTGTGGTGGCCAGTAGGCACTGCAACGTTGCCAACTTCTGTTCCAACATCTGCTCCCTGTGTAGGGCCTCCTGCCGGGGGGAGAGAGGGGCAAGGGAGAGAGAGCGACAGGAGAGGAAGGGAGAGCGATAGGAGAGGAAGGGAGTGCGATAGGAGAGGAAGGGTGAGCGAGCAGAGAGAACAAGGGGGAGAAGAGAGAAAGGAGAGAAGGAGACCGGGAGAGAAAGGGAGAGCGAGTGGAGGGAGGAGAGGGAAGGAGGGAGAGAGGAGCGGGAGGGAGGGGAGTGGGAAGGAGGGGGGAGAGAAAAGTGCAATGGGGGAGAAGAGCGGGAGAGAAGGGAAAGGGGAGGGAGAGAGAAGGGAGAGCAGAGTGAGAGAGAAGGGAGAGCAAGAGGGAGGGGCGAGGGAAAGAGGTTTGGCATGGGGAAGAGGTTGGGGGAGTGGGGAAGAGAGAGAGAGGGGAAGAAAGAGACAGGGGACGGGCCTAGGGGATGGGCCGAGGGGAGAGCGGAGCGAGAGTGAGGGAGCGGGGCAAGAGGGAGGGGCGAGGGAAAGAAGTTGGGGGAGCGGGGCAAGAGAGAGTGAGAGGGGAAGAGAGAGAGAGGGGACGGGCCGAGGGAGAGCGGGGCGAGAGGGAAGGAGGGAGGCGAGGTAAAGAAACTATTAAGTCGCTCTGGATAAGAGCATCTGCTAAATGACTTAAATGTAATGTAAATGTAAAACCTACCCAAACCAGAAACTGGATAGATGGCGACATTCATGCAAAACAAAGCGAGAACCATCGCATTTAACCGTGGCAAGGTGACTGGTAATATGGTTGAATACAAACAGTGTGGTTATTCCCTTCGTTAAGGCAATCAAACAGGAAAAATGTCAGTACAGAGACAAAGTGGAGTCGCAATTCAATGGCTCAGACACAAGACATATGTGGCAGGGACTCCAGACAGTCACGGATTATAAAAGGAAAACCAGCCACATCACGGACACCGACGTCTTGCTTCCGGACAAACTAAACCTTCACCCGCTTTGAGGATAACACAGTGCCACCGACGCGGTCCGCTCCCGAGGACTGTGGGATCTCGTTCTCCATGGCCGAAGTGAGTAAGACATTTAAGAGTGTTAACCCTCGCAGAGCTGCAGGCCAAGACGGCATCCCTAGCAGCGTCCTCAGAGCATGCGCAGACCAGCTGGCTGGAGTGTTTACAGACATATTCAATCGCTCCCTATCCCAGTCTGCTGTCCCCACTTGCTTCAAGATGGCCACCATTGTTCCTGTACCCAAGAAAGCAAAGGCAACTGAACTAAATCACTAAAGCCCCGTAGCACTCACTTCTGTCATCATGAAGTTCTTTGAGAGGCTAGTCAAGGATCATATCACCTTCACCTTATCAGACACCCTAGACCCACTTCTGTTTGCATACCACCCCAATAAGTCAACAGACGATGCAATCGCCTTCCCACTGCACACTGCCCTATCCCATCTGGACAAGAGGAATACCTACATCAAAACACTGTTCATTGACTATAGCTCAGCCTTCAACACCATAGTACCCTCCAAGCTCATTTTTACACTCAGGGCACTGGGTCGGCAACCCGCCTGGTACAACTGGGTCCTGAACTTCCTGATGGGCCGCCCCCAGGTGGTGAAGGTAGAAAACATCACCTCCACCCCGCTGATCCTCAACACTGGGGCCCCACAAGGGTGTGTTCTCAGCCCCCTGCTGTACTCCCTGTTCACCCATGACTGCGTGGCCATGCACACCTCCAACTCAAATCAAATTTGTAGACGACAACAGTAGTAGGCCTGATTACCAACAATGAAGAGACAGCCTACAGGGAGGAGGTCAGGACCCTGGCAGAGTGGGGCCAGGAAAATAACTTCTCACTCTCTCACCGTCAACAAAATGAAGGAGCTGATAGTGAACTTCAAGGAAGAGCAGAGGGAGCACGCCCCCTATCCACATCGACAGGATAGCAGTGGAGAAGGTGGAAAGCTTCAAGTTCCTCTGCATATACATCACTGAAAAACTGAAATGGTCCACCCACACAGACAGCGTGGTGAAAAGGGCACAATAAGACCTCTTCAACCTCAGGAGGCTGAAGAATTTTTTTTTAGGCTTGTCACCTAAAACCCTCATAAACTTTTATAGATGCACAATTGGGAGCATCCTGTGCTGAGAGCATCCTGGAATGTATCACCGTCTGGTACGGAAACTGCACCACCCACAACCGCAGGGTTCTCTCCAGAGGGTAGTGAGGTCTCCACAAGCATCACAACGCATCACCGGGGGCAAACTACCTGCCCTCCAGGACACTGACAGCACCTGATGTCACAGGAAGGCCAAAAGGATCAATGACAACCACCCGAGCCACTGCCTGTTCACCCCGCTATCATCCAGAAGGCGAAAACAGTACAGGTGCATCAAAGCTGGTACTGAAAAACAATGTGATTTGAAATCAAATCGTTACGTCATATGCTTTGTCAACAGGTGTGTTAATCGGAAGTTTACATACACCTTAACCAAATACATTTAAACTCAGTTTCACAATTCCTGACATTTAATCCTAGTAAATATTCCGTCTTAGGTCAGTTAGGATCACCACTTTATTTTAAGAATGTGAAAAGTCAGAATAATTGTAGAGATAATTATTTATTTCAGCTTTTATTTCTTTCATCACATTCCTAGTGGGTCAGAAGTTTACATACAATCAATTAGTAATTGGTAGCATTGCCTTTAAATTGTTTAACTTGGGTCAAACATTTCGGGTAGCCTTCCACGAGCTTCCCACAATATTTTGAGATCAGGGCTTTGTGATGCAGTGGCTTCTTCCTTGCTGAGCGGCCTTTCAGGTTATGTTCATATAGGACTCGTTTTCCTGTGGATATAGATACTTTAATACCTGTTTCCTCCAGCATCTTCACAAGGTCCTATGCCGTTGTTCTGGGATTGATTTGCACTTTTGTTGTTCATCTCTAGGAGACAGAAAGCGTCCTCTTCCTGAGCAGTAAGACGGCTGCGTGGTCCCATGGTGTTTATACTTGCGTACTATTGTTTGTACAGTTGAATGTGGTACCTTCAGGCATTTGGAAATTCCTCCCAAGGATGAACCAGACTTGTGGAGGTCTACAATTTTTTTCTGAGGTCTTGGCTGATTTCTTTTGATTTCCCATGATGTCAGGCAAAGATGCACTGAGTTTGAAGGTAGGCCTTGAAATACATCCACAGGTACACCTCCAATTGACTCAAATGATGTCAATTAGCCTATCAGAAGCTTCTAAAGGCATGACATAATTTTCTGGAATTTTCCAAGCTGTTTAAAGGCACAGTCAACTTAGTGTATGTAAACTTCTGACCCACTGGAATTGTGATACAGTAAATTATAAGTGAAATAATCTGTCTGTAAACAATTGCTGGAAAAATGACTTGTGTCATTTGTTAACAAGAAATTTGTGGAGTCGCTGAAAAACTAGTTTTAATGACTCCAACCTAAATGTAAACTTCCCACTTCAACTGTACACACACACACACACACACACACACACACACACACACACACACACACACACACACACACACACACACACACACACACACACACACACACACACACACACACACACACAGGAATCACGCTGTATCCATAGTCAGTCATCCATCTAATGAGCTTGCCTGAAGCACTGTGATTAAAAATTAAGACGCATTACTAAAGAGGGAGCCAGAGATCAAGATACCAGAAGGACAAAACCTGTTCCGGACCCCGACCCCCTCCTCCTCCTCCCCCTTCTCCTCCTCCTCCTCCTCCTCCTCCTCCTCCTCCTCCCAGCTTTCACGCTCCTGAAGGGGCAGGTAATAGGTAACACCAGCTGTCGGCAGCCTTTTCCATTTTATCCTACCATTTCTACCGCTGTTCCTGCCAGTTATCATTTTCATACGCACAAATTTCTTGGAACAGTTTCATTTATGTCAAAATCATTGTCATGTAGTTAATCATGTAGTTAATCAAAATTATATTTAAATCTAAATGAAAATTATGAATCTAAAAAGTAACTACTATTGTAATAACCTACATAAAGCCAACAAATAAAAACATTGCAGCCTGCAGGTAGAAAATATCCAGATAAAAATAAATATCCCATAAATCAAATTGGCTATGTATGGCCTGTCTGCAAGGAACGTGAAACATTGTGTCAACTATTAACTTTGGGCCTGAAGCTCCGGCTAGCAAACTGCTGGATAAGGGATAAGGAGTCATTGGGGCTGGATAAGAGATAAGGAGTAATCAGGGCTGGATAAGGGATAAGGAGTAATCAGGGGCTGGATAAGGGATAAGGAGTAATCAGCGGCTGGATAAGGGATAAGGAGTAATCAGCGGCTGGATAAGGGATAAGGAGTAATCGGGGGCTGGATAAGAGATAAGGAGTAATCGGGGCTGGATAAGAGATAAGGAGTCATCAGGGGCTGGATAAGGGATAAGGAGTAATCAGGGGCTGGATAAGGGATAAGGAGTAATCAGCGGCTGGATAAGGGATAAGGAGTAATCAGCGGCTGGATAAGGGATAAGGAGTAATCGGGGCTGGATAAGAGATAAGGAGTAATCAGGGGCTGGATAAGGGATAAGGGGTAATCAGGGGCTGGATAAGGAGTAATCAGCGGCTGGATAAGGGATAAGGAGTAATCAGCGGCTGGATAAGGGATAAGGAGTAATCAGCGGCTGGATAAGGGATAAGGAGTAATCAGGGGCTGGATAAGGAGTAATCAGCGGCTGGATAAGGGATAAGGAGTAATCAGCGGCTGGATAAGGGATAAGGAGTAATCAGGGGCTGGATAAGAGATAAGGAGTAATCAGGGGCTGGATAAGGGATAAGGAGTAATCAGGGGCTGGATAAGGAGTAATCAGCGGCTGGATAAGGGATAAGGAGTAATCAGCGGCTGGATAAGGGATAAGGAGTAATCAGCGGCTGGATAAGGGATAAGGAGTAATCAGGGGCTGGATAAGAGATAAGGGATAAGGAGTAATCGGGGGCTGGATAAGAGATAAGGAGTAATCGGGGGCTGGATAAGAGATAAGGGATAAGGAGTAATCAGGGGCTGGATAAGGGATAAGGAGTAATCGGGGGCTGGATAAGGGATAAGGAGTAATCGGGGCTGGATAAGAGATAAGGGATAAGGAGTAATCAGGGGCTGGATAAGGGATAAGGAGTAATCAGGGGCTGGATAAGAGATAAGGGATAAGGAGTAATCAGGGGC
The DNA here is from genome assembly GCF_021184085.1 of Oncorhynchus gorbuscha. Taxonomy (NCBI): domain Eukaryota; kingdom Metazoa; phylum Chordata; class Actinopteri; order Salmoniformes; family Salmonidae; genus Oncorhynchus; species Oncorhynchus gorbuscha. Next base: position 82,741,497 of record NC_060190.1, read on the forward strand.
TGGATAAGAGATAAGGGATAAGGAGTAATCGGGGGCTGGATAAGAGATAAGGAGTAATCAGGGGCTGGATAAGGGATAAGGAGTAATCAGCGGCTGGATAAGGGATAAGGAGTAATCAGCGGCTGGATAAGAGATAAGGGATAAGGAGTAATCAGGGGCTGGAAAAGGGATAAGGAGTAATCAGGGGCTGGATAAGAGATAAGGGATAAGGAGTAATCAGGGGCTGGATAAGGGATAAGGAGTAATCAGGGGCTGGATAAGGGATAAGGAGTAATCGGGGCTGGATAAGAGATAAGGGATAATGAGTAATCAGGGGCTGGATAAGGGATAAGGAGTAATCGGGGGCTGGATAAGAGATAAGGAGTAACCAGCGGCTGGATAAGAGATAAGGGATAAGGAGTAATCAGGGGCTGGATAAGAGATAAGGAGTAATCAGGGGCTGGATAAGAGATAAGGAGTAATCAGGGGCTGGATAAGAGATAAGGAGTAATCAGGGGCTGGATAAGAGATAAGAAGTAATCAGGGGCTGGATAAGAGATAAGGAGTAATCGGGGGCTGGATAAGAGATAAGGAGTAATCGGGGGCTGGATAAGAGATAAGGAGTAACCAGCGGCTGGATAAGAGATAAGGGATAAGGAGTAATCAGGGGCTGGATAAGAGATAAGGAGTAATCAGGGGCTGGATAAGAGATAAGGAGTAATCAGGGGCTGGATAAGAGATAAGGAGTAATCAGGGGCTGGATAAGGGATAAGGAGTAATCGGGGGCTGGATAAGAGATAAGGAGTAATCAGAGGCTGGATAAGGGATAAGGGATAAGGAGTAATCAGCGGCTGGATAAGGAGTAATCGGGGGATGGATAAGAGATAAGGGATAAGGAGTAAATCAAGAAGGCCTGTTTTATGACATTAACACCAGATTACATATCTCATTAAATCAGCTATAGACACCATACTTTTTATTGCACATTTAGGACTAATTTTAAACTGATCCATTTGGTGATCAACATCAATTCACTAGCACTATGAAACATAGCTAAGCCACATACACATTGATAGCTTAATATATAATTTTAGTGAATTTACGAGGCATTGCTAGACCAGACATTGCGAGATACAGATGACCAAGATATAGTCTATGAGCATGTTTCCGACTGTCTGCACCGATCCTCTCTCTCCCTCCCACATTGAGGAACTATCGTCATTCTCAATGGATGTAAAAAATAAAATAAAAAACACTTTGTTTACTTGCTGTTTGAAGCAAAGATAAAATTACTTTGATAAGCGCCACGGTGATGGTGAGTGAAGACAATCAGAAAAATAAAAATGTGCCCATTTGGGGATCTGATACTAGGCCTAGCTCTACACATAATCAGGCCAGGTAGCCAGGCTCTACACATAATCAGGCCAGGTAGCCAGGCTCTACGCATAATCAGGCCAGGTAGCCAGGCTCTACGCATAATCAGGCCAGGTAGCCAGGCTCTACGCATAATCAGGCCAGGTAGCCAGGCTCTACACATAATCAGGCCAGGTAGCCTAGCTCTACACATAATCAGGCCAGGTAGCCTAGCTGAGCGTCTGCTAAATGACTTAAATGTAAATGTAAGATAATCAGGACAGGAAGCCAGGCTCTACACATAATCAGGCCAGGTGTCCCAGTCAGCATAATAATACGTAGGGTCCCAGTCAGCATCGTAGGGTCCCAGTCAGCATAATAATACGTAGGGTCCCAGTCAGCATCGTAGGGTCCCAGTCAGCATAATAATACGTAGGGTCCCAGTCAGCATAATAATACGTAGGGTCCCAGTCAGCATAATAATATGTAGGGTCCCAGTCAGCATAATAATACGTAGGGTTCCAGTCAGCATAATAGATACGTAGGGTCCCAGTCAGCATAATAATACATAGGGTCCCAGTCAGCATAATAATAATCGTAGGGTCCCAGTCAGCATAATAATCAGGGGCTGGATAGGGTCCCAGTTAGCATAATAATACATAGGGTCCCAGTCAGCATAATAGATACGTAGGGTCCCAGTCAGCATCATAGGGTCCCAGTCAGCATAATAATACGTAGGGTCCCAGTCAGCATAATAATACGTAATCAGGGTCCCAGTCAGCATCGTAGGGTCCCAGTCAGCATCGGATAGGGTCCCAGTCAGCATGGGGCTGGATAAGAGATAAGGAGTAGGGTCCCAGTCAGCATCGTAGGGTCCCAGTCAGCATCATAGGGTCCCAGTCAGCATCATAGGGTCCCAGTCAGCATAATAATTTTAAACTGATCCATTTGGGTCCCAGTCAGCATAATAAACGTAGGGTCCCAGTCAGCATAATAATAATTTTAGGGTCCCAGTCAGCATCAGAGGGTCCCAGTCAGCATCGTGAGGTCCCAGTCAGCATAATATCCGTAGGGTCCCAGTCAGCAGCGTAGGGTCCCAGTCAGCATAATAATACGTGCTGGTCCCAGTCAGCATAATAATACGATAGGGTCCCAGTCAGCATAATAATACGTAGGGTTCCAGTCAGCAAATAAAAATGTAGGGTTCCAGTCAGCATCGTAGGGTCCCAGTCAGCATCGTAGGGTCCCAGTCAGCATAATAATACGTAGGGTCCCAGTCAGCATAATAATACGTAGGGTCCCAGTCAGCATAATAATACGTAGGGTCCCAGTCAGCATTGTAGGGTCCCAGTCAGCATAATAATACGTAGGGTCCCAGTCAGCATAATAATACGTAGGGTCCCAGTCAGCATTGTAGGGTCCCAGTCAGCATAATAATACGTAGGGTCCCAGTCAGCATAATAATACGTAGGGTCCCAGTCAGCATAATAATACGTAGGGTCCCAGTCAGCATAATAATACGTAGGGTCCCAGTCAGCATTGTAGGGTCCCAGTCAGCATAATAATACGTAGGGTCCCAGTCAGCATAATAATATGTAGGGTTCCAGTCAGCATAATAATACGTAGGGTTCCAGTTAGCATCGTAGGGTCCCAGTCAGCATCGTAGGGTCCCAGTCAGCATAATAATACGTAGGGTCCCAGTCAGCATAATAATACGTAGGGTCCCAGTCAGCATCGTAGGGTCCCAGTCAGCATAATAATACATAGGGTCCCAGTCAGCATAATAATACGTAGGGTCCCAGTCAGCATCGTAGGGTACCAGTCAGCATAATAATACGTAGGGTCCCAGTCAGCATAATAATACGTAGGGTCCCAGTCTGCATAATAATACGTAGGGTCCCAGTCAGCATAATAATACGTAGGGTCCCAGTCAGCATCGTAGGGTACCAGTCAGCATAATAATACGTAGGGTCCCAGTCAGCATAATAATACGTAGGGTCCCAGTCAGCATAATAATATGTAGGGTCCCAGTCAGCATAATAATACGTAGGGTCCCAGTCAGCATAACAATACGTAGGGTCCCAGTTAGCATAATAATATGTAGGGTCCCAGTCAGCATCATAGGGTCCCAGTCAGCATAATAATACGTAGGGTCCCAGTCAGCATCATAGGGTCCCAGTCAGCATAATAATACGTAGGGTCCCAGTCAGCATCATAGGGTCCCAGTCAGCATCGTAGGGTCCCAGTCAGCATCGTAGGGTCCCAGTCAGCATCGTAGGGTCCCAGTCAGCATAATAATACGTAGGGTCCCAGTCAGCATCGTAGGGTCCCAGTCAGCATAATAATACGTAGGGTCCCAGTCAGCATCGTAGTGTCCCAGTAAGCATAATAATAATACATAGGGTACCAGTCAGCATAATAATACGTAAATATAATATAATAATAATATAATAATATAATACGTAGGGTCCCAGTCAGCATCGTAGGGTCCAAGTCAGCATAATAATACGTAGGGTCCCAGTCAGCATAATAATACGTAGGGTCCCAGTCAGCATAATAATACATAGGGTCCCAGTCAGCATAATAATACATAGGGTCCCAGTCAGCATAATAATACATAGGGTCCCAGTCAGCATAATAATACGTAGGGTCCCAGTCAGCATAATAATACGTAGGGTCCCAGTCAGCATAATAATACATAGGGTCCCAGTCAGCATAATAATACGTAGGGTCCCAGTCAGCATAATACGTAGGGTCCCAGTCAGCATCGTAGGGTCCCAGTCAGCATAATAATACGTAGGGTCCCAGTCAGCATAATAATACGTAGGGTCCCAGTCAGCATAATACGTAGGGTCCCAGTCAGCATCGTAGGGTCCCAGTCAGCATAATAATACGTAGGGTCCCAGTCAGCATAATAATACGTAGGGTCCCAGTCAGCATAATACGTAGGGTCCCAGTCAGCATCGTAGGGTCCCAGTCAGCATCGTAGGGTCCCAGTCAGCATCGTAGGGTCCCAGTCAGCATAATAATACGTAGGGTCCAGTCAGCATCATAGGGTCCCAGTCAACATAATAATACGTAGGGTCCCAGTCTGCATAATAATACGTAGGGTCCCAGTCAGCATAATAATACGTAGGGTCCCAGTCAGCATAATAATACGTAGGGTCCCAGTCAGCATAATAATACGTAGGGTCCCAGTCAGCATCGTAGGGTCCCAGTCAGCATAATAATACGTAGGGTCCCAGTCAGCATCATAGGGTCCCAGTCAGCATAATAATATGTAGGGTCCCAGTCAGCATAATAATATGTAGGGTCCCAGTCAGCATAATAATACGTAGGGTCCCAGTCAGCATAATAATACATAGGGTCCCAGTCAGCATAATAATACGTAGGGTTCCAGTCAGCATCGTAGGGTCCCAGTCAGCATAATAATACGTAGGGTCCCAGTCAGCATAATAATACGTAGGGTTCCAGTCAGCATCGTAGGGTCCCAGTCAGCATTGTAGGGTCCCAGTCAGCATAATAATACGTAGGGTCCCAGTCAGCATAATAATACATAGGGTCCCAGTCAGCATAATAATACGTAGGGTCCCAGTCAGCATAATAATACGTAGGGTCCCAGTCAGCATAATAATACGTAGGGTCCCAGTCAGCATCGTAGGGTCCCAGTCAGCATAATAATACGTAGGGTCCCAGTCAGCATCGTAGGGTCCCAGTCAGCATAATAATACGTAGGGTCCCAGTCAGCATAATAAAACGTAGGGTCCCAGTCAGCATAATAATACGTAGGGTCCCAGTCAGCATCGTAGGGTCCCAGTCAGCATAATAATACGTAGGGTCCCAGTCAGCATAATAATACGTAGGGTCCCAGTCAGCATAATAATACGTAGGGTCCCAGTCAGCATAATAATACGTAGGGTCCCAGTCAGCATAATAATACGTAGGGTCCCAGTCAGCATAATAATACGTAGGGTCCCAGTCAGCATAATAATACGTAGGGTCCCAGTCAGCATAATAATACGTAGGGTCCCAGTCAGCATAATAATACGTAGGGTCCCAGTCAGCATAATAATACGTAGGGTCCCAGTCAGCATCGTAGGGTCCCAGTCAGCATAATAATACGTAGGGTCCCAGTCAGCATAATAATACATAGGGTCCCAGTCAGCATAATAATACGTAGGGTCCCAGTCAGCATAATAATACGTAGGGTCCCAGTCAGCATAATAATACGTAGGGTCCCAGTCAGCATAATAATACGTAGGGTCCCAGTCAGCATTGTAGGGTCCCAGTCAGCATAATAATACGTAGGGTTCCAGTCAGCATCGTAGGGTCCCAGTCAGCATCGTAGGGTCCCAGTCAGCATAATAATACGTAGGGTCCCAGTCAGCATAATAATACGTAGGGTCCCCGTCTTCAAAAAGTTAAGTAGACATAAATAGCACAATGCCCTGCAGTAGCAGTCTGTGGCCAGTAGGTGTCACTGTTGTTGCTTACATACCTGCAGATACTGGGAGAGCTGGAAGAGTTCCTGAGAGTACATAATGGGGGTGTTGGCTGCAACCTGCAGGTGAAGAGACACACACACACACACACACGCCAGGACATCAGGTTAGAAGAACAGATTTCACAACACACAGAGTGTGTGTCCTCAGGCCCATAGGCCACTATCACATATCTACAACAAAAAATCCATGTGTATGTGTGTGTATAGTGCCTATGTTATCGTGTGCGTATGAATGAGTCTGTGCCTATGTGTTACTTCACTGTCCCTGCAGTTCCATAAGGTTGTTTAAAAAATAATAATAATCTTACTGTTTGCATGAGTTACTTGATGTGGAACAGCTATCAATGTAGTTATGGTTCTATGTAGTACTGTGCGCCTCCCATAGTCTGTTCTGGACTTGGGGACTGTGAAGAGACCTCTGGTGGCATGTATTGTGGGGTATGCATGGGTGTCTGAGCTGTGTAGTCATTTAAACAGACAGCTCTGTGCTTTCAACATGTCAATACCTCTCACAAATACAGGTAGTGATGAAGTCAATCTCTCCTCCACTCTGAGCCAGGAGAGATGGACATGCATATGATTAACATCCAAGGACCAGCCGTGCTGCCCTGATCTAAGCCAATTGCAAAAGTCCCTCTTTGTAGCACCTGACCACATGACTGAACCGTAGTCCAGATGTGAGAATAAAACTAGGCCTGCAGGACCTGCCTTGTTGAATGTGCTGTTAAGGCAGAGTAGGGCTTTATTAAGGACAGACTTCTCCCCATATCTCCCCTTATCTAATGTTGTATCAATATGTTTTGAAAAGGACAGTTTACAATCCAGGATTACTCCAAGCAGTTTAGTCACCTCAACTTGCTCAATTTCTACATTATTTATTACAAGATTTAGTTGAAGTTTAGGTTTAGTGAGTGATTTATCCCTAAAACAATGCTTTTAGTTTTTGAAATATTTAGGACTAATTTATTCCCTGCCAACCATTCTGAAACTACCTGCAGCTCTTTAAGGGTTGCAGTCATTTTAGTTGCTGTAGTAGCTGACGTGTATAGTGTTGAGTCATCCGCATACATAGACACTGGCTTTACTCAAAGCCAGAGGCATGTCGTTAGTAAAAATTGAAAAAGGGGCCTAGAGAGCTGCCCTGGGGAATTCCTGATTCTACCTGAATTATGTTGGAGCAGATTCCATTAAAGAACACCCTCTGTGTTCTGTTAGACAGGTAACTCTATATCCACATTATAGCAGGGGGTGTAAAGCCATAACATTTACGTTCTTCCAACAGCAGATTATGATCGACAATGTCAAAAGCCGCACTGAAATGTAACAAGACAGCCCCCACAACCATTATATTATCAATTTCTCTCAGACAATCAGTAATTTGTTTAAGTGCTGTGCTTGTTGAGTGTCCTTCCCTATAAGCGTGCTAAAAATGTCTGTTGTCAATTTGTTTACTGTGAAATAGCATTGTATCTGGTCAAACAATGTTTTCTAGAAGTTTACTAAGGGTTGGTAACAGGCTGATTGGTCGGCTACTTGAGCCAGTAAAGGGGGCTTTACTATTCTTGGGTAGCGGAATGACTAATTTCCCTCCAGGCCTGAGGGCACACACTTTCTAGTCGGCTGAAATGTAAGATGTGGCAAATAGGAGTGGCAATATTGTCTGCTATTATCCATTCAGATTGTAAGACCCCGGTGGCTTGTCATAGTTAATAGACACATTTTTCACCTCTTCCACACGGACTTTACAGAATTCAAAAGTACAATTCTTGTCTTTCATAATTTGGTCCGATATACTTGGATGTGGCATCAGCATTTGTTGCTGGCATGTCAGAAGGTGTCAAAGTTATCTATAAAAGGGAGTCCAGCAGAGCTACAGTAGTCTACAGAGCTACAGTAGTCTTTCAGCCAGATGTGTAACACCAGCAGTTTGCTGAATCTTTCACACCCGCGGCCCAACGAGGGTATTGGACCTGAAGTTATTGGCCTTTTTTGTTGTTGTCTTTTAGTGCTAAAATCTGTTATTTAAAATCCCTTTAAAAATGTTCTGAGTCCATGTGGGGTCAAACGACATCACAAGGGATACCACAGTGTCAGCTCCAAGAAACCGGGGTAGAACAGTCGGAAGCAGCCTTGTTATGTACTCATGCTCCTGGGTAGCACAGTGTTATTGCCTTGGGGACCGATATGTTTCTCACCATAGAGCTGACTATGATGATGGCTGGTGATGTTGAATGGGCCGTTCTCTCAGGAAGCCTCACGGTCTGGTGAGGCTGGGAACTCAGAGGATCTGAACCCAAGGTAGAAGCTACCGGAGGAGACAGAACCGAGGACGAAGACGCAGGTACCTCTGGATCCGATCTTGAATGGGAAGCCTACAAGGAAGGTGCCAGAACCTCTGGATCAAGGGCCCCCCGTTGCCAGAGGATGCTTTCTTCGACTTCCAAAGCGAGTGACGTACCTCCATGACTGGTTGGTTGGGTGGAGAACAGCTCCGTTCAAAGGGGGGAGCCCCCTTTAGGGATGGAACCCTGCCAGCCAGTTGGCTGTAGAGAGCCGACACGGCGGCGAAACATCCACCAGACCAGAGCGGCGTCCGGCTACTGGGGTAAAATAAAAAGTATGCGGGCGTGGGTTCCCCAGTAGCTTGTGTAGGATTGCTACTAAGATTAGCCACTTTGCTCACGTAGTCCTCTGCAAGCAAGTAGTTGCTACATTGAAAGTCAGCGCGGTCCACATTGTCCCGGAACAAAGCAAAGTAAACACTGCTCCTGCAGCGCTGGAAACGTTCAATAGCGACCTCCATTTGAGACCGGTGAGGCAAGGCTAGCTGGGCTTTCACGTCTCTCCCCCTATGCCGAAACTGGCCAGATCCCGGGACACATAGCAGCGCTCACAACAATTTAGCCCAACAGAGCCGTAGAATACAAAATAAAAGTATTTCAAAACAATGTCAGATTTAAACTGAGGTCTGTAGTTCAGGTTTCAGCGTTTCAACAACAACAAACAGATGTCTGATGCAGACAAGGTGCACATCTCAAACACACACACACACACCTGTCACCACAGACAGACGAATCCGCCTACCTTATCAACAGGAAGTGGTAAAGGTGCTTGGATGACACTGTGGAGAGGACAGAGATCAGAGTTCAGTTCAGAAGGAGGATAAAGCTCATTCAACAGTTTATAACATACTAGAGGTCGACCGATTAATTGGAATGGCCGATTAATTAGGTGCTATTTTAAATTTTCATAACAATCGGAAATCGGTATTTTTGGACACCAATTTGGACAATTATTAATTTATTTTTTACACCTTTATTTAAGCAAGTCAGTTAAGAACACGTTCTTATTTTCAATGACAGCCTAGGAACGGTGGGTTAACTGCCTTGTTCAGGGGCAGAACAACAGATTTTTACCTTGTCAGCTCAGTCCAACACTTGAACCACCTACCCCTCATTGCACTCCACGAGGAGCCTGCCTGTTACGCGGATGCAATAAGAAGCCAGGGTAAGTTGCTAGCTTGCATTAAACTTATCTTCAAAAAAACAATCAATCAATCATAATCACTAGTTAACTACACATGGTAAATGATAATACTAGTTTATCTAGCGTGTCCTGCATTGAATATAATCGATGCGGTGCTCATTCGCAGAAAAAGGACTCGTTGCTCCTAACCATAAACATCAATGCCTTTCTAAAACTCAATACACAGAAGTATATATTTTTTAAACCTACATATTTAGCTAAAAGAAATACAGGTTAGCAGGCAATATTAACCAGGTGAAATTGTGTCACTTCTCTTGCATTCATTGCACGCAGAGTCGGGGAATATGCAACAGTTTGAGCCGCCAGGTAGGAGCGAGGAGAGGGACGGAAGCTATACTGTTACACTGGCAATACTAAAGTGCCTATAAGAACATCCAATAGCCAAAGGTTAATGAAACACAAATGGTATAGAGGGAAATAGTCCTATAATTCCTATAATAACTACAACCTAAAACTTCTTACCTGGGAATATTGAAGACTCATGTTAAAAGGAACCACCAGCTTTCATATGTTCTCATGTTCTGAGCAACACTTTTTTTGCCCTGTTTTTGCCTTATTTAAATAAAATTGAACATGTTTCATTATTTATTTGAGGCTAAATTGATTTGCATTGATGTATTATATTACGTTGAAATAAGAGTTCATTCAGTATTGTTGTAATTATCATTATTACAAATTTAAAAAATAATCAGACGATTAATGGGTTCTGCTTTTTTTGGTCCTCCAATAATCGGTATCGAAAAATCATAATCGTCCGACCTCTATAACATACAACAGTAATTCAACGTTTAACATAACAGTCTGTGTCTGAATGGCTATTCAACACAGAACTAAAATATAAATACCTAGGATAGGATAAAGTAATCCTTCTCACCCCCCCCCCTTAAAATATTTAGATGCACTATTGTAAAGTGGCTGTTCCACTAGATGTCATAAGGTGAATGCACCAATTTGTAAGTCGCTCTGGATAAGAGCGTCTGCTAAATGACTTAAATGTAAATGTAAATAAACACAACATGTAAAGTGTTGGTCCCATGTTTCATGAACTGAAATAAAAAGATCCCAGAAATGGTCCAAATGCATAAAAAGTGAGTTTCTCTCACATTCAGTGCAGACATTTGTTTACATCCCTGTTAGTGAGCATTTCTCCTTTACCAAAATAATTCATCCATCTGCTTGGTCTGGCATACGAAGAAAGTGATTAAACAGCATGATCATTACACAGGTGAACCTGTGCTGCGAACAATAAAAGGCCACTCAAATGTGCAGTTTTATCACAGAACACAATGCCACAAATTTAGGGAAGCATGCTGACTGCAGGAATGTCTACCAGAGCATTGAATGTTCATTTCTCTACCATAAGCCGCCTCAATTGTCGTTTTAGAGAATTTGGCAGTACGTCCAACCGGCCTCACAAGCCACTGCATCACAAAACCCTGACCTCAATCCTATAGACAATTGTGGGCAGAACTGAAAAAGCATGTGCGAGCTAGGAGGCCTACAAACCTGACTCAGTTACACCCGCTCTGTCAGGAGGAATGGGCCACAATTCACCCAACTTATTGTGGGAAGCTTGTGGAAGGCTACCCGAAACGTTTGACCCAAGTTAACCAATTAAAGGCAATGCTACCAAATACTAATTGAGTGTATGTAAACTTCTGACCCATTGGGAATGTGATGAAATAAATAAATCACTCTACTATTATTCTGACATTTCACATTCTTAAAATAAAGTGGTGATCCTAACTGACCTAAAACAGAAAACTTTTACTAGGATTAAATGTCAGGTATTTGGCTAAGGTGTATGGAAACTTTCAACTTCAACTGTATATAAAGGGGGCTCCGGTACAGAGTCAATGTGCGGGGGTACAGGTTAGTTGAGGTAATTTGTAGTGACTATGCATAGATAATAGATATTAACAGGGAATAGAAAAACAGCTCTGGTTCTCTATCCATTCATTATAAACAGTGAGTAGCAGCAGTGTAAAAACAGAAAGGGGGGAGGAGGGTCAGTAAATATATGTAAATAGTCTAGGTGGCCATTTAATTAATTGTTCAACAGTCTTAAGGCTTGGGGATATAAGCTGTTAAGGAGCCTTTTGGTCCTAGACTTGGTACTCCGGTATCGCTCGCCGTGCGGTGGCAGAGAAACAGTGTATGACTTGGGTGACTAGAGTCTCCAACAATTTTTTGGGCCTTCCTCTGACACCGCCTGGTATAGTTGTCCCGGATGTCAGGAAGCTTGGCCCCACTGGGCCGTACGCACTACCCTCTGCAGTGCCTTGCAGTCGGCGCCCGAGCTGTTGCAGTACCAGGCAGTGATGCAAGTGGTCAGGATGCTCTCGATGGTGCAGCTGAAGAACTTTGAGCATCTGGGGACCCATGCCAAATCTTTTCAGTCTCCTGAAGGGGAATAGGTTTTGTTGTGCCCTCTTCACAGCTGTCTTGGTATGATTGGACAATGATAGTTTGTTGGTGATGTGGACACCAAGGAACTTGAAACTCTCAACCCGTTCTACGACCCGCTTCACTTCAGCCCAGTCGATGTTAATAGGGGCCTGTTCGGCCCTCCATTTGCAGACTGAGGTGTTTAGTCCCAGGGTCCTTAGCTTAGTTATGAGGTTTGGTGGAACTATGGTGTTGAATGCTGAGCTGTAGTCAATTAACAGCATTCTCACGTAGTTGTTCCTTTTGTCCAGGTCAGGTGGGAACAGGCAGTGCGGAGCGCGATTGAGATTGCGTAATCTGTTGATCTGTTGGGGCGGTATGCTAATTGGAGTGGGTCCAGGGTTTCCAGCATGATGGTGTTGATGTGGGACATGACCTGCCTTTCAAAGCACTTCATGACGTGAGTGCTACAGGGCGGAAATCATTTTGGCAGGTTACCTTCTTGAACAAAGGGACCACGGTGGTCTGTTTGAAACACTACCGGTCTAAAGTTTTAGAACACCTACTCATTCAAGGATTTTTCTTTATTTTCCACATTGTAGATTAATAGTGAAGACATCAAAACTATTAACTAACACATATGGAATCATGTAACCAAAAAAGTGTAAAGCAAATCAAAATATATTTTATATTTGACATTCTTCAAACAGCCACCCTTTGCACACGCTTGGCCTTCTCTCAACCAGCTTCACCAGGAATTCCAAAAGTCTTGAAGGAGTTCCCACATATGCTGACTGGGTATGATTTCTCTCTACTCCATAAGCTGCTGGCTGACTGACTACAACCCGCTGCTGAAGGATGTCTGAAGCATGGTCTGAGTGGCTGGCCTGTTTCCACACTGTTTCCATGTGGTTACAGTTGGCAAATCAGACCTCTCCTATGATGGAGCCAAGGGAAACAGAGAGAGAGAGAGAGAAAGAGAGAGAGAGAAAGAGAAAGAGAAAGAGAAAGAGAAAGAGAAAGAGAAAGAGAAAGAGAAAGAGAAAGAGAAAGAGAGAGAGAGAGAGAGAGAGAGAGAGAGAGAGAGAGAGAGAGAGAGAGAGAGAGAGAGAGAGAGAGAAGAAGAGAGGAAGAGAGAGCGAGGGTGAGTGAGAAGGCGGGGGGCGAGAAGGGGTGGGGGGCGTGAGGTCTGGTCTGCCAAACATTCTGTGGGGAAGTCATGTGTCCCATAACCACACACACACCTTGCAAAGACAAGCAAACAGACACACAACCTTAAACAGTCTCTGTACTACAGATGGGCTCTAAGAGGAGACCTCATCCAGTCTACTGTACTACAGAAGGGCTCTAAGAGGAGACCTCATCCAGTATACTGTACTACAGAAGGGCTCTAAGAGGAGACCTCATCCAGTCTACTGTACTACAGGTGGGCTCTAAGAGGAGAGGAGACCTCATCCAGTCTACTGTACTACAGGTGGGCTCTAAGAGGAGACCTCATCCAGTCTACTGTACTACAGAAGGGCTCTAAGAGGAGACCTCATCCAGTCTACTGTACTACAGATGGGCTCTAAGAGGAGAGGAGACCTCATCCAGTCTACTGTACTACAGGTGGGCTCTAAGAGGAGAGGAGACCTCATACAGTCTACTGTACTACAGAAGGGCTCTAAGAGGAGAGGAGACCTCATCCAGTCTACTGTACTACAGAAGGGCTCTAAGAGGAGAGGAGACCTCATCCAGTCTACTGTACTACAGGTGGGCTCTAAGAGGAGAGGAGACCTCATCCAGTCTACTGTACTACAGAAGGGCTCTAAGAGGAGAGGAGACCTCATCCAGTCTACTGTACTACAGGTGGGCTCTAAGAGGAGACCTCATCCAGTCTACTGTACTACAGGTGGGCTCTAAGAGGAGACCTCATCCAGTCTACTGTACTACAGGTGGGCTCTAAGAGGAGAGGAGACCTCATCCAGTCTACTGTACTACAGGTGGGCTCTAAGAGGAGAGGAGACCTCTAAGAGGAGAGGAGACCTCATCCAGTCTACTGTACTACAGGTGGGCTCTAAGAGGAGAGGAGACCTCATCCAGTCTACTGTACTACAGGTGGGCTCTAAGAGGAGAGAGACCTTATCCAGTCTACTGTACTACAGAAGGGCTCTCCTCATCCAGTCTACTGTACTACAGAAGGGCTGGGAGACCTCTCTACTGTACTACAGAAGGGCTCTAGAGGAGACCTCAGACCTCATCATCCAGTCTACTGTACTACAGGTGGGCTCTAAGAGGAGAGGAGACCTCATCCAGTCTACTGTACTACAGGTGGGCTCTAAGAGGAGACCTCATCCAGTCTACTGTACTACAGAAGGGCTCTAAGAGGACCTCATCCAGTCTACTGTACTACAGATGGGCTCTAGAGGAGAGGAGACCTCATCCAGTCTACTGTACTACAGGTGGGCTCTAAGAGGAGAGGAGACCTCATACAGTCTACTGTACTACAGAAGGGCTCTAAGAGGAGAGGAGACCTCATCCAGTCTACTGTACTACAGAAGGGCTCTAAGAGGAGAGGAGACCTCATCCAGTCTACTGTACTACAGGTGGGCTCTAAGAGGAGAGGAGACCTCATCCAGTCTACTGTACTACAGAAGGGCTCTAAGAGGAGAGGAGACCTCATCCAGTCTACTGTACTACAGGTGGGCTCTAAGAGGAGACCTCATCCAGTCTACTGTACTACAGGTGGGCTCTAAGAGGAGACCTCATCCAGTCTACTGTACTACAGGTGGGCTCTAAGAGGAGAGGAGACCTCATCCAGTCTACTGTACTACAGGTGGGCTCTAAGAGGAGAGGAGACCTCATCCAGTCTACTGTACTACAGGTGGGCTCTAAGAGGAGAGGAGACCTCATCCAGTCTACTGTACTACAGGTGGGCTCTAAGAGGAGAGGAGACCTCATCCAGTCTACTGTACTACAGAAGGGCTCTAAGAGGAGAGGAGACCTCATCCAGTCTACTGTACTACAGAAGGGCTCTAAGAGGAGACCTCACCCAGTCTACTGTACTACAGAAGGGCTCTAAGAGGAGACCTCATCCAGTCTACTGTACTACAGAAGGGCTCTAAGAGGAGACCTCACCCAGTCTACTGTACTACAGAAGGGCTCTAAGAGGAGACCTCATCCAGTCTACTGTACTACAGAAGGGCTCTAAGAGGAGACCTCACCCAGTCTACTGTACTACAGAAGGGCTCTAAGAGGAGACCTCACCCAGTCTACTGTACTACAGAAGGGCTCTAAGAGGAGACCTCACCCAGTCTACTGTACTACAGAAGGGCTCTAAGAGGAGACCTCATCCAGTCTACTGTACTACAGAAGGGCTCTAAGAGGAGAGGAGACCTCATCCAGTCTACTGTACTACAGGTGGGCTCTAAGAGGAGAGGAGACCTCATCCAGTCTACTGTACTACAGGTGGGCTCTAAGAGGAGAGGAGACCTCATCCAGTCTACTGTACTACAGGTGGGCTCTAAGAGGAGAGGAGACCTTATCCAGTCTACTGTACTACAGAAGGGCTCTAAGAGGAGACCTCATCCAGTCTACTGTACTACAGAAGGGCTCTAAGAGGAGACCTCACCCAGTCTACTGTACTACAGAAGGGCTCTAAGAGGAGACCTCACCCAGTCTATTGTACTACAGAAGGGCTCTAAGAGGAGAGGAGACCTTATCCAGTCTACTGTACTACAGAAGGGCTCTAAGAGGAGACCTCATCCAGTCTACTGTACTACAGAAGGGCTCTAAGAGGAGACCTCACCCAGTCTACTGTACTACAGAAGGGCTCTAAGAGGAGACCTCACCCAGTCTACTGTACTACAGAAGGGCTCTAAGAGGAGACCTTATCCAGTCTACTGTACTACAGAAGGGCTCTAAGAGGAGACCTTATCCAGTCTACTGTACTACAGAAGGGCTCTAAGAGGAGACCTCATCCAGTCTACTGTACTACAGGTGGGCTCTAAGAGGAGAGGAGACCTCATCCAGTCTACTGTACTACAGAAGGGCTCTAAGAGGAGACCTTATCCAGTCTACTGTACTACAGAAGGGCTCTAAGAGGAGAGGAGACCTTATCCAGTTTAATTCAGATTTTTGCCAGCAGCACAGTTGCAGTCACCAACCCTCCGGATAATGTAAAAACAGTTAACCAGCTCCGCTTGAGCGAGTAAAATGGTCAGTGTGAGCTGTTCCCTCATTTGTCTGGAAGTAGCTAGCAAACATTAGCCAGTTAGCTTGGGTGCTGTTAGGTCAGAACGTTAGATCAACCCTACTCCTCAGCCAGTGTCTAGTGTGAGGTCAGAATGCTCAGATCAACCCTACTCCTCAGCCAGAGCGTCAGAACGCTCAGATCAACCCTACTCCTCAGCCAGAGTGTCAGAACGCTCAGATCAACCCTACTCCTCAGCCAGAGCGTCAGAACGCTCAGATCAACCCTACTCCTCAGCCAGAGCGTCAGAACGCTCAGATCAACCCTACTCCTCAGCCAGAGTGTCAGAATGCTCAGATCAACCCTACTCCTCAGCCAGAGCGTCAGAACGCTCAGATCAACCCTACTCCTCAGCCAGAGTGTCTAGTGTGCTCTTTGAATGCTCCGAGAGCGAAATGCTCCAAGTTTACGAACACCCAGAATGCACTCTGAGCACACACTGGCACTCCAGAATGAACACACCCGTAGTATAAACCAGCCTTTCGTCTTGAGATTTTTGGTCGTTTAGCCTCACATGTGAATCCTTAAAGAGATGGGTGGGGCTTAAGAGGGTGTGAATGTTGCTGAATGGGTGTAGACAAAAAGCTCTCCAGTAGGTATACCAAAATATTGAAAGGACATTTTCTCAAAAGTGGGTTTACAAGTTTATCAACTATCAAGGCAGAATTACTTTCCCCATTGTTCCTCAACTGCAGTGTACAATACCATTTTCTAGCTCTGAGTCTCTACTTTTATCCAACGTAAAAAATACCACTTCAAATGTTGCTCCACAATCGAGCCAGTCATCACAATTGGCAGTTGTTTTTTATACATGTAATCCAGCTTGTCAGGTTGAATTGGAAGTTTATTCCCCCATGTAATTCAGTGTCATGTTAATGTAGATGTTTCTCCATGTTATTCAGTTTGTGTCATGTTAATGTAGATGTTTCTCCATGTTATTCAGTGTCATGTTAATGTAGATGTTTCTCCATGTAATTCAGTGTCATGTTAATGTAGATGTTTCTCCATGTAATTCAGTGTCATGTTAATGTAGATGTTTCTCCATGTAATTCAGTTTGTGTCATGTTAATGTAGATGTTTCTCCATGTAATTCAGTTTGTGTCATGTTAATGTAGATGTTTCTCCATGTTATTCAGTTTGTGTCATGTTAATGTAGATGTTTCTCCATGTTATTCAGTGTCATGTTAATGTAGATGTTTCTCCGTGTTATTCAGTGTCATGTTAATGTAGATGTTTCTCCATGTTATTCAGTGTCATGTTAATGTAGATGTTTCTCCATGTTATTCAGTGTCATGTTAATGTAGATGTTTCTCCATGTTATTCAGTGTCATGTTAATGTAGATGTTTCTCCATGTTATTCAGTGTCATGTTAATGTAATGTTTCTCCATGTTATTCAGTTTGTGTCATGTTAATTTAGATGTTTCTCCATGTTATTCAGTGTCATGTTAATGTAGATGTTTCTCCATGTAATTCAGTTTGTGTCATGTTAATGTAGATGTTTCTCCATGTTATTCAGTTTGTGTCATGTTAATGTAGATGTTTCTCCATGTTATTCAGTGTCATGTTAATGTAGATGTTTCTCCATGTTATTCAGTGTCATGTTAATGTAGATGTTTCTCCATGTTATTCAGTGTCATGTTAATGTAGATGTTTCTCCATGTTATTCAGTGTCATGTTAATGTAGATGTTTCTCCATGTTATTCAGTGTCATGTTAATGTAGATGTTTCTCCATGTTATTCAGTTTGTGTCATGTTAATGTAGATGTTTCTCCATGTTATTCAGTGTCATGTTAATGTAGATGTTTCTCCATGTTATTCAGTGTCATGTTAATGTAGATGTTTCTCCATGTTATTCAGTTTGTGTCATGTTAATGTAGATGTTTCTCCATGTTATTCAGTGTCATGTTAATGTAGATGTTTCTCCATGTTATTCAGTGTCATGTTAATGTAGATGTTTCTCCATGTTATTCAGTGTCATGTTAATGTAAATGTTTCTCCATGTAATTCAGTGTCATGTTAATGTAGATGTTTCTCCATGTAATTCAGTTTGTGTCATGTTAATGTAGATGTTTCTCCATGTAATTCAGTTTGTGTCATGTTAATGTAGATGTTTCTCCATGTTATTCAGTTTGTGTCATGTTAATGTAGATGTTTCTCCATGTTATTCAGTGTCATGTTAATGTAGATGTTTCTCCATGTAATTCAGTTTGTGTCATGTTAATGTAGATGTTTCTCCATGTTATTCAGTTTGTGTCATGTTAATGTAGATGTTTCTCCATGTAATTCAGTTTGTGTCATGTTAATGTAGATGTTTCTCCATGTAATTCAGTTTGTGTCATGTTAATGTAGAAGGTTTTTCCCCATTTAACTGCTGGGTAAATATATACATGTTTTAATTAATGTTTTTTTGTTCCATGTAATTCGGTTAATTGCATGTTCATTTGTCTTTTTGTGAAACAAAGAAAGAACTTAGCAGACGACCACCACAACATGGAAAACCTGAAACATGTCTCTGTCAGAGATGGTGCAAATTAATCGGATGTATTAGGTTACGAAATATGACGTTCTGGATATAAATGTTAATTACATGTTACAGAAAGACCCCACTGAACTATTCAGAACATGGAGAATCATATTTGACTGTGTAAAATGTATTTTACATCTGGGCAGACACCGGGAATGATCTGTTTTCCTGGTTGTTTGCCTCACTAGTATTCCCAGTGTAACTAAGTACTTACTCTGACCGTCGTCGAGCCTCCACGCCGTCCGGTAGAAACAGCTTGATTGTAGACACTACGCAGCCATGGGTGACTGCAACACACCCACAGAACACACGTGTTATTATACACCCTCATGGCACGACCCATTCCTACAGTAAATTCGGAAAGTATTCAGACCCCTTGACGTGTTCCACATTTTGTTACGTCACAACCTTATTCTAAAATGGATTATATTGTTATTTTCAGTCTACACAATACTCCACAATGACAAAGTTAACACATGTTATTAGAAATGTTTGCAGGTATATAAAAACAGGGCAAAACAAGCTCACATTAGTCTCTAACAAGGCAAGATGAACAAGGCATCCGCAGGTCACATTCAATAAGAATCAAAAGACACGTCATTAACCTAGATGCCCCCCCCCAATAAAACAAAACAAAGAAATGCTCATCCAGCCCTTAAGTCACCGGGGAGTCAAGTACATACTTACTGTGGTTTTAATAAGAATTCCAACCGAGGATGGACTGTTCAAAGTAAGACCAGAATGGAGCCCAAGCCTCAAAACAGTTTGGGGTTCCCACGTGTATTGAATAAATAATTTCAGAGAGCACAACACATTTCCCACCCAATATTTATAAGATGGGGGAGCTGCAACCTTCCATTTCAGGAGTATTAGCCGTCTAGCTAAAAGACTTGTCCGACTGAATTCTTGACAGGGGAGTATCTACGGGCAGTACTCCAGAAAGGGCTGGGGCAGTACTCCAGAAAGGGCTGGGGCAGTACTCCAGAAAGGGCTGGGGCAGTACTCCAGAAAGGGCTGGGGCAGTACTCCAGAAAAGGCTGTAAAGGGGAGACGGACCTATAACGGTGTAATATACAGTTGAAGTTTACATCCACTTAGGTTGAAGTCATTAAAACTAGTTTACATCCACTTAGGTTGGAGTCATTAAAACTAGTTTACATACACTTAGGTTGGAGTCATTAAAACTAGTTTACATACACTTAGGTTGGAGTCATTAAAACTAGTTTACATACACTTAGGTTGGAGTCATTAAAACTAGTTTACATCCACTTAGGTTGGAGTCATTAAAACTAGTTTACATCCACTTAGGTTGGAGTCATTAAAACTAGTTTACATCCACTTAGGTTGGAGTCATTAAAACTAGTTTACATCCACTTAGGTTGGAGTCATTAAAACTAGTTTACATCCACTTAGGTTGGAGTCATTAAAACTAGTTTACATCCACTTAGGTTGGAGTCATTAAAACTAGTTTACATTCACTTAGGTTGGAGTCATTAAAACTAGTTTACATCCACTTAGGTTGGAGTCATTAAAACTAGTTTACATCCACTTAGGTTGGAGTCATTAAAACTAGTTTACATCCACTTAGGTTGGAGTCATTAAAACTAGTTTACATCCACTTAGGTTGGAGTCATTAAAACTAGTTTACTAGTTTACATCCACTTAGGTTGGAGTCATTAAAACTAGTTTACATCCACTTAGGTTGGAGTCATTAAAACTAGTTTACATCCACTTAGGTTGGAGTCATTAAAACTAGTTTACATCCACTTAGGTTGGAGTCATTAAAACTAGTTTACATCCACTTAGGTTGGAGTCATTAAAACTAGTTTACATCCACTTAGGTTGGAGTCATTAAAACTAGTTTACATCCACTTAGGTTGGAGTCATTAAAACTAGTTTACATCCACTTAGGTTGGAGTCATTAAAACTAGTTTACATCCACTTAGGTTGGAGTCATTAAAACTAGTTTACATCCACTTAGGTTGGAGTCATTAAAACTAGTTTACATCCACTTAGGTTGGAGTCATTAAAACTAGTTTACATCCACTTAGGTTGGAGTCATTAAAACTAGTTTACATCCACTTAGGTTGGAGTCATTAAAACTAGTTTACATCCACTTAGGTTGGAGTCATTAAAACTAGTTTACATCCACTTAGGTTGGAGTCATTAAAACTAGTTTACATCCACTTAGGTTGGAGTCATTAAAACTAGTTTACATCCACTTAGGTTGAAGTCATTAAAACTAGTTTACATACTTAGGTTGGAGTCATTAAAACTAGTTTACATACACTTAGGTTGAAGTCATTAAAACTAGTTTACATACACTTAGGTTGGAGTCATTAAAACTAGTTTACATACACTTAGGTTGGAGTCATTAAAACTAGTTTACATACACTTAGGTTGGAGTCATTAAAACTAGTTTACATCCACTTAGGTTGGAGTCATTAAAACTAGTTTACATCCACTTAGGTTGGAGTCATTAAAACTCGTTTACATACACTTAGGTTGGAGTCATTAAAACTAGTTTACATCCACTTAGGTTGGAGTCATTAAAACTAGTTTACATCCACTTAGGTTGGAGTCATTAAAACGAGTTTACATACACTTAGGTTGGAGTCATTAAAACTAGTTTACATCCACTTAGGTTGGAGTCATTAAAACTCGTTTACATACACTTAGGTTGGAGTCATTAAAACTAGTTTACATCCACTTAGGTTGGAGTCATTAAAACTCGTTTACATACACTTAGGTTGGAGTCATTAAAACTCGTTTTTCAGCCACCACAAATTTCTAGTTAACAAACAATAGTTTTGGCAAGTCGGTTAGGACATCTACTTTGTGCATGACACAAGTAATGTTTCCAACAATTTTTTACAGACAGATTATTTCACTGTATCACAATTCCAGTGGGTCAGAAGTTTACATACACTAGTTGACTGTGGCTTTAAACAGCTTGGAAAATTCCAGAAAATTATGTCATGGCTTTAGAAGCTTCTGATAGGCTAATTGACATCATTTGAGTCAATTGGAGGTGTACCTGTGGATGTATTTCAAGGCCTACCTTCAAACTCAGTGCCTCTTGTTTGACATCATGGGAAAATCAAAAGAAATCAGCCAAGACCTCAGGAAAAAAAAGGTAAACCTCCACAAGTCTGGTTCAACCTCCGGAGCAATTTCCAAACACCTGAAAGCACCACGCTCATCTGTACAAACAATAATACACAAGTATAAACACCATGGGACCACACAGCTGTCATACCGCTCAGGAAGGAGACGCGTTCTGTCTCCTAGAGATGAATGCAAATCAATCCCAGAACAACAGCAAAGGACATTGTGAAGATGCTGGAGGAAACCGGTACAAAAGTATTCTATAGCCACAGTAAAATGAGTCCTATACGACATAACCTGAAAGGCCGCTCAGCAAGGAAGAAGCCACTGCTCCAAAACCGTCATAAAAAAACAGACTATGATTTGCAACTGCACATGGGGACAAAGATGGTACTTTTTGGAGAAATGTCCTCTGGTCTGATGAAACAAAAATATAACTGTTTGGCCATTATGACCATTGTTATGTTTGGAGGAAAAAGGGGGAGGCTTGCAAGCTTAAGAACACCATCCCAACCGTGAAGCACGGGGGTGGGAGCATCATGTTGTGGGGGTACTTTGCTGCAGGAGGGACTGGTGCACTTCACAAAATAGTTGGCATCATGAGGCAGGGAAATTATGTGGATATATTGAAGCAACATCTCAAGACATCAGGCAGGAAGTTAAAGATGGTCGCGAATGGGTCTTCCAAATGGACAATGACCTCAAGCATACTTCCAAAGTTGTGGCAAAACGGCGTCAGGACAACAAAGTCAAGGTATTGGAGTGGCCATGACAAAGCCCTAACCTCAATCATATAGGAAATGTGTGGGCAGAACTGTAAGCGTGTGTGAGCAAGGAGGCCTACAAACCTGACTCGGTTACACCAGCTCTGTCAGGAGAAATTGGTCAAAATTCACCCAACTTATTGTGGGAAGTTTGTGGAAGGCTACCCGATACATTTGACCCAAGTTAAACAATTTAAAGGCAATGCTACCAAATACTAATTGAGTGTATATAAACTTCTGACCCACTGGGAATGTGATGAAAGAAATAAAATCTGAAATAAATCACTCTACTATTATTCTGACATTTCACATTCTTAAAATAAAGTGGTGATCCTAACTGACCTAAAACAGGGAATTTTTACTAGGATTAAATGTCAGGAATTGTGAAAAACTGATTTTAAATGTAGTTGGTTAAGGTGTATGTAAACTTCCAACTTCAACCCATGTTGGGTTTGGCTAATTTATTCATAGTGGAGAAACAACCACACTGATGCAGAATTCACCCATCAGATACCAAGAAGCTGTGATGAAATAGTGTAGGCTTGGGCAATATACTGTTTAAACCATACACTGGGGTATTTCAAAATTGACAATACAGTTTAAAATAATAAATACATTTGAGGCAGTGTGCATGCTACTGAACTGCTTATAACTATGAAGTGTAACTATATAAGAAATCTTTTAAAAAATGTCAAATTATATCCAGCTTAGGGCTCCTGCTATACATTTGGTTTGCTAACTTGCTAGCTAAATGGCTAGATATTAATGTCAAGCCTCTTGGTTACAGCAAAGACATTCAAACCCCTCCTGGATCAAGATCCCTGTTGCCAAAATAGCATCCCTTGTGTGCACATTAGGTAATATCGTATACCCCGGAATGGTCCAGAAATGGTATGGAAATCTGGAGAGCACCAAAAAGCTAATATAGTGTAGTCGAGTTGCTAAGATGCTATTGTTGCATCATGAAGAAAGCAGCCATTTCATGTGTTCTCATTTCAACACAGCAATCAGACACTACTGCAGTCTGTCAACTCTCCAAAACACTCCTCTCCTCAGAGAGCGCACGTGTACACACACCCTTGACTCCCTGTCAAGATGTTTACATCATAGCCTAACCGTGCATTTTAAAATGGCCAGCAGCATAACACGCACCAAAAAAAGTGTTAAACAAATCAAAATGTATTTTATATTTGAGGTTCTTCAAAGTAGCCATCCTTTGCCTTTGACAGCTTCGCACACTCTTGGCATTCTCTCAACCAGCTTCACCTGGAATGCAATTCCAACTGTCTTAAAGGAGTTCTCACATGTGCTGAGAACTTGTTAGCTGCTTTTCCTTCACTCTGCAGTCCAACTCATCCCAAACCCTCTCAATTGAGTTGAGGTCAGGGAATTGTGGAGGCAGGTCATCTGATGCAGCACTCCATCATAATATATGCCATTTAGCAGACGCTTTTATCCAAAGCGACTTACAGTCATGTGTGCATACATTCTACGTATGGGTGGTCCCGGGGATCGAACCCACTACCCTGGCGTTACAAGCGCCATGCTCTACCAACTGAGCTACAGAAGGATCACTCTCCTTATTGGTCAAATAGCCCTTACACAGCCTGGAGATGTGTCATTGTCCTGTTGAAAAACAAATGATATTCCCACTAAGCCCAAACCAGATGGGATGGTGTATCCCTGCAGAATGCAGTGGTAGCCATGCTGGTTAAGTGAATTCTAAATACATTTATTTCATCACATTCCCAGTGGGTCAGAAGTTTACATACACTCAATAAGTATTTGGTAGCATTGCTTTAAATTGTTTAAATTGGGTCAAACGTTTTTGGGTAGCCTTCCACAAGCTTCCTTCAATAAATTGGGTGAATTTTGGCCCATTCCTCCTGACAGAGCTGGTGTAACTGAGTCAGGTTTGTAGGTCTCCTTGCTCACACATGCTTTTCAGTTCTGCCTACAAATGTTCTATATGATTGAGGTCAGGGCTTCGTGATGACCAATCCAATACCTTGACTTTGCAGTTCTTAAGCCAAGTCAGTTGAGAACAAATGCTTATTTTCAATGATGGTCTAGAAACAGTGGGTTAACTGCCTTGCTCAGGGGCAGAATGACAGATTTTGACCTTGTCAGCTCGGGGATTAGATCTTGCAACCTTTCGGTTACTAGTCCAACGCTCTAACCACTTGGCTACGCTGCCGCCCCCAAGTATGCTTGGGGTCATTGTCCATTCCGGAAGAACCATTTGTGACCAAGCTTCAACTTCCATACTTTTCCGTCCTCATTATGCCATCTATTTTGTGAAGTGCACCAGTCCCTCCTGCAGCAAAGCACCCCCACAACATGATGCTGCCACCCCCGTGCTTCACAGTTGGGATGGTGTTCTTTGGCTTGCAAGAATCCCCCTTTTTCCTCCAAACGATGGTCATTATGGCCAAACAGTTCTATTTTGTTTCATCAGACCAGAGGACAATTCTCCAACTAGTACAATCTTTGTCCCCATGTGCAGTTGCAAACTGTAGTCTGGCTTTTTTATGGCGGTTTTGGAGCAGTGGCTTCTTCCTTGCAGTGCGGCCTTTCAGGTTGTGTCGATATAGGACTCGTTTTCCTGTGGATATAGATACTTTTGTACCGGTTTCCTCCAGCATCTTCACAAGGTCCTTTGCTGTTGTTCTGGGATTGATTCGCACTTTTCGCACCAAAGTACATTTATCTCTAGGAGACAGAACACGTCACCTTCCTGTCATGGTCCCATGGTGTTTATACTTGTTCATCTGTACAAACAATAATACACGTGGTACCTTCAGGCATTTGGAAATTTCTCCCAAGGATGAACCAGACTTACGGAGGTCTACAACTTTTTTTCTGAGGTCTTGGCTGATTTCTTTTGATTTTCCCATGATGTCAAGCAAAGAGGCACTGAGTTTGAAGGTAGGCCTTGAAATACATCCACAGGTACACCTCCAATTGACTCAAATTATGTCAATTAGCCTATCAGAAGCTTCTAAAGCCATGACATAATTTTCTGGAATTTTCCAAGCTGTTTAAAGGCACAGTCAACTTAGTGTATGTAAACTTCTGACCCACTGGAATTGTGATACAGTAAATTATAAGTGAAATAATCTGTCTGTAAACAATTGTTGGAAAAGACTTCCGACTTCAACTGTACAGCAGACATCATCGGTGTGTACCTTTACGGGTGTTCTCTGTGACGTCCACACCGAACTGGATGAAGTCACCAGAGAGGACCTCACAGGGAGGACTCTCCTCGGAACCCCGGCTCAGACGCTGGCTGTTGATGAACGTCCCGTTACTACTCTTAGTGTCCTGCAGGTAGAACTGAAATACAGAGAGGTGGAATACACAGTTACAATACTATAGTTTAGGGCATTGCTCACCATAGGTCTGCTGCAGAGGGACAAGAGAGCCATGAAAACACACATTTGGAAATATACTGAACAAAAATATAAACGCAACATGCAAAAACTTCAAAGAATTTACTGAGATACAGTTCATATAAAGAAATCAGTCAACTGAAATAAATTCATTAGGCCTTAATCTATAGATTTCACATGACGAGGCAGGGGCACGGCCATGGTTGGGCATATTCCCACCCACTGGGGAGCCAGGACCAGCCAATCAGAATGAGTTTATCCCAACAAAAGGGCTTTAATACAGACAGAAATACTCCTCAGCACCCACCCCCCTCAGACTTTAATTTTTTATTTCACCTTTATTTAACCAGTTAGGCCAGTTGAGAACAAGCTCTCATTTACAACTGCAACCTGGCCAAGATAAAGCAAAGCAGTGCGACAAAAAACAACACAGTTACACATAGAATAAACACACGTACAGTCAATAACACAATAGAACATCTGTATAAAGTGTGTGCAAATCTAGTAAGACGGTAAGGCAATAAATAGGCCATAGTGGCGAAGTAATTATAATTTAGCAATTGACACTGGAGTGATAGATGAGCAGATGAGGATGTGCAAGTAGAAATACTGGTGTGCAAAAGAGCAGATATGGGGATGAAGTACAAATATGGGGATGAAGTAGGTAGTTGGTTGGATGGGCTGTTTACAGATGGGCTCTGCAGCGATCAGTAAGCTGCTCTGACAGCCATTGCTTGAAGTTAGTGTGGGAGATAGAAGTCTCCAACTTCAGTGATTTTTGCAATTCGTTCCAGTCATTGGCAGCAGAGAACTGGAAGGAAAGGCTTTGGGGGTGACCAGTGAGATATACCTGCTGGAGCGTGGGCGATCCCGCAGGTGAAGAAGCCGGATGTGGAGATCATGTAGTGTGGTTATACATGGTTTGCGGTTGTGAGGCCGGTTGGACATAATGCCAAATTCTCTAAAACGACGTAGGAGGCAGTTTGTGTTAGAGAAATGTAATTCTAATTTTCCGGCAACAGCTCTGGTGGACATTCCTGCAGTCAACATGCCATTTGCATTGACAAAACCACACATTTTAGAGTGGCCTTTTTCCCCCGCAGCACAAGGTGCACATTGTTTTTTTTTTACCCCTTTTTCTCCCCAATTTCGTGGTGTCCAATAGTTGTAGTAGCTACTACCGTGTCTCATTGCTACAACTCCCGTACGGGCTCGGGCGAGACGAAGGTTGAAAGTCATGCCGTCCTCCGATACACAACCCAACCAAGCCACACTGCTTCTTAACACAGCGCGCATCCAACCTGGAAGCCAGCCGCACCAATGTGTCGGAGGAAACACTGTGCACCTGGCAACCTTGGTTAGCGCGCACCGAGCCCGGCCCGCCACAGGAGTTGCTGGTGCGCGATGAGACAAGGATATCCCTACCTGCCAAACCCTCCCTAACCCGGACGACGCTAGGCCAATTGTGCGTCGCCCCACGGTCCTCCCGGTCGCGGCCAGTTACGACAGAGCCTGGGCGCAAACCCAGAGTATCTGGGTGGCACAGCTGGCGCTGCAGTACAGTGCCCTTAACCACTGCGCCACCCGGGAGGCCCCAAGGTGCACGTTTAATGATCATGCTGTGTTATCAGCTTCTTTATAATCCATCCAACTGACAGGAGTGGCATATCTTGGCAAAGGAGAAATGCTTTGGGATGTAAACAAATGTGCACAAAAAGAGAAAAGCTTTTTGTGTGTATGGAACATTTTAGAGAGAACTTTTATCTTTGCTCATGAAACATGGGACCAATACTATACATGTTGTGTTTATATTTTTGTTCAGTATAGAATTACGGCTGATGTTCAGTGGTCAGGGAAGATAGGACGTTACGGCTGATGTTCTGTGGTCAGGGAAGATAGGACGTTACGGCTGATGTTCTGTGGTCAGGGAAGATAGGACGTTACGGCTGATGTTCTGTGGTCAGGGAAGATAGGACGTTACGGCTGACGTTCTGTGGTCAGGGAAGATAGGACGTTACGGCTGACGTTCTGTGGTCAGGGAAGATAGGACGTTACGGCTGATGTTCTGTGGTCAGGGAAGATAGGACGTTACGGCTGATGTTCTGTGGTCAGGGAAGATAGGACGTTACGGCTGATGTTCTGTGGTCAGGGAAGATAGGACGTTACGGCTGATGTTCTGTGGTCAGGGAAGATAGGACGTTACGGCTGATGTTCTGTGGTCAGGGAAGATAGGATGGACACCCGCTGCTTTATCAGCACGATCTGGTTTGTCCTTCAAGCAGCGAGGGGGGGATGTAGTGTATTAGTACAAGCAGGAAGAACCTGGCTGCATTTCAAGTAAGAGGTGTGTCTGTCGATATTCAACTCCAGACGCTGCCTGCTGCACCTATAACGCTGGTCAAACTAAAATGTTCAGAAAGGCCTGGTTAATAGCAACAGGAAGCACAACATAGAAACCTAGCTTATAAAACAGCCATTTAGTTCTCCAGGGATTTGAGGGAGAGGACTGGTTACAGCAGCACCGAAATCAGTTTAGCAAACTTACTAGTTCATGATGTACTGTATCTGGCTGTCAACGTTTTAAGCACATTGAACCCCTGACTCATGACCTAGTGGGTTTCTCAGGTAGGCTGGTTTGTGCCAACTGTGCTATACTGTACCCAGTCCAGGACTCACTGATCTGATGGGTTTCTCAGTTGAACAGGAAGTCCGGTGAGATGAACCAATTCCAGCCCTCTAACCTTCCACTCACAACACTGCCCTGTGTAAGTAACCTAAAAACATTACCTCCTGACAACACGACAACCTATTCATACAAGCATTTCGCTACACTCGCATTAACATCTGCTAATCATGTGTATGTGACAAATAAGATTTGATTTGATTTGATCAAGGAAACGTGCTGATTCTACTACAGAACTGGATCGATGTGCATGTGGGTACATGAGAAAGGCCTTGGGGGAGGTATGTAACGCAGGTAGTGTGGGGTGTCGTCTTGAGTTGTCAATCTAGCAGGCAGCTGGGGGGGGTGTGTCTGTTTTGTGTGTGGGTCTTGCATTAACAGTCTTTATCGAAGCCCAGTAGCTTCCTATCAACTGTGGTCCAGGCAATTTGCAGTGGTATACAAAGACAGATTCACCAAAATGTGACAATTTTGAGTAAATGTATTTATTGTTTCCTTTTCATTTTGATAATTGATTTAAACGCAATTAATTTAAGGTCAATGGCTGATGACAAAAACCTACATTTACAGTTAAGGTCATCTCATTAGATTTGGGGTGTGGTCACAAATAATGCACTACTTTTGACCAGAGTCCTATGGCACCCTATTCCCTATATAGTGCACTACTTTTGACCAGAGCCCTATGGCACCTTACTCCCTACATAGTGCACTACTTTAGACCAGAGACCTATGGGGAATAGAGTGCCATTTGGAAGGCACACTATAACCTCCCCAGGATGCCCAAAATATTATGTCCAACATTATTTATTATTTAGCTGGGCAGAGTTTAGCGCACAGGAAGCTGGTGACTGATAAACTCCTCAACGCCATCGGATGGATCCCGGAACATATTCCAGTCTGCACAAGCAAAACAGTCCTTCACATTTTTCCTATTTTGCTGGAATTAAAATTGATTTTGGGGGGGTGGGTTGTATCATTTGATTTACATGCCTACCACTTTGAAGATGTCAAATATATTTTATTGTGAAACAAGAAAGACAACAAAAACGAAAACTTGAGTGTGCTTAACAATTCACCCCACCCCAAAGTCAATATTTGTAGAGACATCTTTTGCAGCAATTACAGCTGCAAGTCTCTTGGGGTATGTCTCTATAAGCTTGGCACATCTAGCCATTGGGATTTTTGCCCATTCTTCAAGGCAAAACCGTTCCAGCTCCTTCAAGTTGGATGGGTTCCGCTGGTGTACAGCAATCTTTCAGTCAAACCACAAATTCTCAATTGGATTGAGGTCTGGGCTTTGACAAGGCCATTCCAAGACATTTAAATGTTTACCCTTAAACCACTTGAGTGTTGCTTAAGCAGTATGCTTAGGGTCATTATCCTGCTGGAAGGTGAACCTCTGTCCCAGTCTCAAATCTCTGGAAGACTGAAACAGGTTTCCCTCAAGAATGTCCCTGTATTCACAGTCATCCATCAATTCCTTCAATTCTGACCAGTTTCCCAGTCCCTGCTGATGAAAAACAACCACCATGCTTCACTGTGGGGATGGTATTCTCGGGGTGATGAGAGATGTGTTTGCGCCAGACATAGCGTTTTCCATGATGGCCAAAAAGCTCAATTTTAGTCTCGTCTGACCAGAGTACATTCTTCCATATGTTTGGGGAGTCTCCCACATGCCTTTTGGTGAACACCAAACACGTTTGCTTATTTACTTTTTTTAAACATTTTTCTGGACCCTCTTCTGTAAAGCCCAGCTCTGTGGAGTGTACGGCTTAAAGTGGTCCTATGGACAGATGATCCAATCTCCGCTATGGAGCTTTGCAGCTCCTTCAGGGTTATCTTTGGTCTCTTTGTTGCTTCTCTGATTAATGCCCTCCTTTCCTGGTCCGTGAGTGACCCTCTCCTGGCAGGTTTGTTGTGGTGCCATATTCTTTCCATTTTTTAATAATGATTTAATGGTGCTGTGTGGGATGTTCAAAGTTTCAGATATTTTTCATAACCCAACCCTGATCTGTACTTCTCCACAACTTTGTCCCTGACCTGTTTGGAGAGGCTCCTTGGTCTTCATGCTGCCGCTTGCTTGGTGGCGCCTCTTGCTTGGTGGTGTTGCAGACTCTGGGGCCTTTCAGAACAGGTGTATATATACTGAGATCATGTAATAGATCATGTTACACTTAGTTAAATAAAGTCCACCTGTGTGCAATCTAATTATGTGACTTCTGAAGGTAATTGGTTGCACCAGGGATGATATTTAGGGGATGAATACATATGAACTCAACACTTTCGTTTTTTATGTTTACAGTTCACTTTTTCATTTCATTTCACAATTAGGACTATTTTTTGTATGACCAATACATGAAATCCAAATAAAAATCCATTTCAATTACAGGTTGTAGGAAAAATGCCAAGGGGGATAAATACTTTTGCAAGGCACTGTATCTGTTAACCCTGAACTATTTAGCATTCGCTTCATCAGACCACTTCCGTATTGAGTGCTTAACTGGTACTTCCTCTGTGAGTTTTTCCTTGTAAGTAGGTATCAAGGAGACAGAGTTATGGTCAGATTTGCCAAATGTTGGGCGAGGGATGAGCTTTGTATGCGTTTGTGTGTGTGGAGTGAAGGTGATTTAGAGTTGTGACCTGTGCAACATGCTGGTAGAACTGAGGTAAAACAGAAACTCTGGGTGAACATTCTCTTGTTTCCTTATGAATCTATACAGCTCGTTGAGTGTGGTCTTAGTACCAGCATTGGTTTGTGGTGGTAAATAGACAGCTATGAAAAATATAGATAAAAACATGGTAAATATATTGAACAAATATATAAAAACGTAACATGTAAAAATGTCAATTATTTTATTAAGTTACAGTTCATATAAGGAAATCAGTCAATTGAAATGAATGAATTAGGCTCTAATCGATGGATTTCACATGACTGAGCAGGGAGGCAGCCATGGATGGGCTATCAGAGTTAGCTTCTTGATATGTAGCAGTTCCCAGGTGGATAGATTATCTTGGCAAAGGGGAATTGATCACTAGTAAGGATGTGAACAAATTTGCACACAAAATTTGAGAGAAATAAGCTTTTTGTGCATATGGAACATTTCTGGGATCTTTTATATTTTTGTTCAGTATAGTATGGTCTACAGTTTATCATGAGGTATTCCATCTCAGGCGAACAGAACATCGAGACCTTAATATTAGAGATTGTGCACCAGCTGTTGTTAACACCCCTTCCCCTAACCTTACCCGACGCTGCTGTACGGTCTTGAAGATGCATTGAAAAAAGAGCTAGCTGAACATTATCCATTTCCTTGTTCGGCCACGACTCAGAGAATCATAGGATATTACAGTTCTTCAGGTCCCGTTAGTAAGAGTCTTGAACGGAGCTCATCCAGTTTGTTCTCCGGTGATCATACGTTCGCCAATAGAATGGAGGGTTGAGGTGCATTATTTACTCGCCAACAGTTGACAGCCACGTGCCCAAGAATACCCAGGTAACCTATCTAAATCACCATCACCCCATAGCACGCACATCTGTGGCCATGAAATGCTTTAAAAGGCTGGTCATCCCAGACCAATCCAATTCACATACTGCCCCAAAAGATCCACAGATGACGCATCTCTATTGCACTCCACACTGCCCTTTCCCACCTGGACAAAAGGAACACCTACGTGAGAATGCTGTTCATTGACTTCAGCTCAGTGTTCAACACCACAGTCAAGGACCCTGGGACTGAACACCACTCTCTGCAAATGGATCCTGGACTTTTACGGACCACCCCCAGGTGGTGAAGGTAGGCAACAACACATCAACACGAGGGCCCCACAGGGGAGCGTGCTTAGTCCCCTCCTGTACTCCGCTCAAGACTGTACGGCCGCGCATGATTCCAACACCATCATTAAGTTGGCAGACAACACAACAGTGGTAGGCCTCATCACCGACAACAATGAGACCGTCTCTATAGGGAGGAGGTCAGAGGCTTGGCAGTGTAGTGTAGTGCCAGGACAACCTCTCCCTCAACGTCAGCAAGACAAAAGAGCAGATCTTGGACTACAGGAGCACGCCCCAGTCACATTGACAGGGCTGTAGTGGAGCAGGTTGAGAGCTCCTCAGTGTCCAAATAAGGATCTATCACACCAACAGTCGTGAATTTGAAAAAAAAAGAAAACGCCTCTTCCACTCAGGAGGATGAAAATATTTGACTGGGCTCTCATACCTCAAAGTTATACAGCTGCACCATTGAGAGCATCTTGACTGGCTGCATCACCACTTGGTATGGCAACTGTTTGGCATCTGACCGCAAGGCGCTACAGAGGGTAGCGCGCGCAGACCAGTAAATTGCTGGGGCCGAGCGCCCTGTCAACCAGGACCTCAATACCAGGCGGTGTCAGAGGGAGGCCCTAAAAAATGTCAAAGACTGCAGCCTCCCAAGTCATAGAGTGTTTTCTCTGCTACCACACGGCAAGTGGTACCAATGCACTAAGTGTAGAAATAAGAGGATCCTGAACAGCTTCTAACCCCAAGCCATAAAACTGCTACCTAGTTATCCGGACTACTTGCATTGACCCTTTTTGCACTAACTTTGACTCATCACATAAGCTGCTGGTACTGTTTGTTATCCATCCTGTTGACTGGCCACTTTATTCCTAGTTATATGTACAGGTGAAGTCGGATGTTTACATACACTTAGGTTGGAGTCATTAAAACTCGTTTTTTAACCACTCCACAAATTTCTTGTTAAACTATTTAAAGGCAATCCTACCAAATACACTCAATTACTATAAACTTCTGACCCACTGGGAATGTGATGAAAGAAATTAAAGCTGAAATAAATCATTCTCTCTACTATTATTCTGACATTTTACATTCTTAAAATAAAGTGGTAATCCCCTGACCTAAGACAGGGAATTTTTACCATGATTAAATGTCAGGAACTGTGAAAAACCCAAGTTCAAATGTATTTTTCCCCATGTATATAGCCAAGTTATTAACTTGACTCAGTACTGGTACCCTGTGCATAGCCATGTTATTATTGACTCAGTTATTATTGACTCAGTACTGGTACCATGTGCATAGCCATGTTATTATTGACTCAGTACTGGTACCCTGTATATAGCCTAGTTATCATTGAGTCAATACTGGTACCGTGTTATTATTGACTCAGTTATTATTGACTCAGTACTGGTACCATGTTATTATTGACTCAGTTATTATTGACTCAGTACTGGTACCCTGTGTATTGCCATGTTATTATTGACTCAGTACTGGTACCATGTGCATAGCCATGTTATTATTGACTCAGTTATTATTGACTCAGTACTGGTACCCTGTATATAGCCTAGTTATCATTGAGTCAATACTGGTACCGTGTTATTATTGACTCAGTTATTATTGACTCAGTACTGGTACCATGTTATTATTGACTCAGTACTGGTACCCTGTGTATTGCCATGTTATTATTGACTCAGTACTGGTACCATGTGCATAGCCATGTTATTATTGACTCAGTTATTATTGACTCAGTACTGGTACCCTGTATATAGCCTAGTTATCATTGAGTCAATACTGGTACCGTGTTATTATTGACTCAGTTATTATTGACTCAGTACTGGTACCATGTTATTATTGACTCAGTTATTATTGACTCAGTACTGGTACCATGTTATTATTGTGTATTTATTATCACATGTTTACTTTATATTATTTTTCTCTGCCTTGTTGGGACCTGTCGGTAAGCATTTCACTGTTAGTCAGACTATTGTTTACGAAGCATTTGACAAATAGAATTTGATTTGAGACAGACAAGTAGACACAAATAGCACTGTCCTATAACCCTATACAAAACAGAACTTCGACCAATGGCTTCATATTCCACCTCAGTACAGTTGCCATAGCTGTCCTTGTGTGTCAACCCTGAAGCTATAATCCACTATTTCACAAAATGTGGCAGACTGACCGATTCCATGGAGTTACCTGGTTTGCAGCTGATTACAAGCCTGTTCAACATGCCTGTCTGGCAGTGACTGTTCAGGCAGGAGAGAGAGAAAGGGAGAGAGAGAGAGCAGTCTGCAGCACCCGGCCTCACCCTACTAGAATCTGAAGTCAAATGTCTACAGTTTGCTGATGATCTGGTGCTTCTGTCACCAACCAAGCAGGGCCTACAGCAGCACCTAGATTTTCTGCACAGATTCTGCCAGACCTGGGCCCTGACAGTAAATCTCAGTATGACAAAAATAATGGTATTCCAAAAAAGGTTCAGATGCCAGGTCCACAAATACAAATACCATCTAGACACCGTTGCCCTAGAGCACACAAAAACTATACATACCTTGGCCTAAACATCAGCGCCACAGATAACTTCCACTGAGCTGTGAACCAACTGAGAAACAAGACAAGAAGGGCCTTCTACGCCATCAAAAGGAACATACAACTTGACATACTAATTAGGATCTGGCTAAAAATACTTGAATCAGTTATAGAATCCATTGCCCATTATGGTTGAGGTCTGGGGTCTGCTCACCAACCGAGAATTCATAAAATGGAACAAACACCAAATTTAGAATTCTGCAAAAATATCCTGTGTACGTAAAACACCAAATAATGCATGCTGAGCAGAACTAATTATCAAAATCCAGAAAAGAGCGGTTAAATTCGACAACCACCTAAAAGGAAGCGATGCCCAAACATTCCATAACAAAGCCATCCCCTACAGAGAGATGAACCTGGA
The DNA here is from genome assembly GCF_021184085.1 of Oncorhynchus gorbuscha. NCBI lineage: Eukaryota > Metazoa > Chordata > Actinopteri > Salmoniformes > Salmonidae > Oncorhynchus > Oncorhynchus gorbuscha. Next base: position 82,776,698 of record NC_060190.1, read on the forward strand.
GAAGAGTCCCCTAAGCAAGCAGGTCCTACAGAGCCCCAGGACAACAACACAATTAGACCCAACCAAATCACGAGAAAACAAAAAGATAATTATTTCCAATGTGTCAAGTAATTAACAAAAAAACAGAGCAAACTAGAATGCTATTTGGCCCTAAACAGAGAGAACACAGTGGCAGAATACCTGACCACTGTGACTGACCCAAACTTAAGGAAATCTTTGACTATGTACAGACTCAGTGACCACAGCCTTGCTATTGAGGAAGACTGTCAGGCAGACCTGACGGGGAAGAAGGGGGAGGGGAGTAATTGAAGGAGACCACCATTTATTCAACCTTTATTTAACTAGACAAGTCAGTTAATTAAAAACAAATTCTCCACATCCTGTGGCATACTGCATTAGCATCGAATAGCCCCCATGATATGCAACTTCTCAGGGAAGTCAGGAACCAAAAATATAGACAGGCAGTTAGGAAAGCTAAGGATAACTTTTTCAAATAGAAATGTTCATCCTGTTGCACAAACTCCAAAAAGTTCTGGGACACTAAAGTTTGTGGAGAATAAGAGCACCTGCTCCCAGCTGCCCACTGCACTGAGGATAGGAAACACTGTCACCACCGATATAGCCACGATAATTGAGAATGTCAATAAGCATTTTTCTACTGCTGGCCATGCTTTCCAACTGGCTACCCCTACCCCGGTCAACAGCTCTGCACCCCCCACAGCAACTTGCCCAAGCCCATTTCTCCTTCACCCAAATCCAGATAGCTGATGATCTGAGAGTTGCTAAATCTTGACCCTTACAAATCATCTGGGCTAGACAATCTGGACCCTTTCTTTCTAAAATTATCTGCAGAAACTGTTGCAACCCCTATTACTAGCCTGTTCAACCTCTTTCGTATCATTTGAGAACCCCAAAGATTGGAAAGCTGCCACAGCATCAGCATCCCCCTCTTCAAAGGGGGAGACACTCTAGACCCAAACTGTTACAGACCAATATCTATCCTTCCCTGCCTTTCTAAGGTCTTCAAAAGTCAAGTTAACAAACAGATCACCAACCATTTCGAATCCCACCGTACCTTCTCAACTATGAGATCTGGTATCCGAGCTGATCATGGGTGCATCTCAGACATGCTCAAGGTCCTAAACGATATCATAACCGCCATTGTTAAAAGACAGTACTGTGCAGCCGTCTTCATCGACCTGGCCATGGCTTTCGACTGTCAATCACCACATCCTCATCGGCAGACTCAACAGCCTTGGTTTCTCAAATGACTGGTTCTGCCTGGTTCACCAACTACTTCTCTGATAGAGTTCAGTGTGTCAAATCGGAGGGTCTGTTGTCTGGACCTCTGGCAGTCTCTATGGGGGTGCCACAGGGTTCAATTCTCGGGCCGACACTTTTCTCTGTTTTCATCAATGATGTCGCTCTTGCTGCTGGTGATTCTCTGATCCACCTCTATGCAGACGACACCATTCTGTATACTTCTGGCCCTTCTTTGGACACTGTGTTAACTAACCTCCAGACGAACTTCAATGCCACACAACTCCTTCTGTGGCCTCCAAATGCAAGTAAAACTAAATGCATGCTCTTCAACCGATCGCTGCCCACAGCTACCCGCCAGTCCCACTCTGGACTGTTCTGACTTAAAATATGTGGACAACTACAAATACATAGGTGTCTTATTAGACTATAAACTCTCCATCCAGACTCACATTAAGCATCTCCAATCCAAAATTAAATCTAGAATCGGCTTCCTATTTCGCAACAAAGCATTCTTCACTCGTGCTGCCAAACATACCCTCGTAAAACTGACTATCCTACCGATGTCATTTGCAAAATAAAATAAAAATAACAAAATAGCCTCCAACACTATACTCAGCAAATTGGATGGAGTCCATCACAGTGCCATCCGTTTTGTCAGCCAAAGACCCATATACTACCCGGCTATGGAACCCTGACCTGTTCACCGGACGTGCTACCTGTCCCAGACCTGCTGTTTTCAACTCTCTAGAGACAGCAGGAGCGGTAGAGATACTCTCAATGATCGGCTATGAAAAGCCAACTGACATTTACTGTGATTATTATGATTTGACCATGCTGGTCATTTATGAACATTTGAACATCTTGGCCATGTACTGTTATAATCTCCACCCGGCACAGCCAGAAGAGGACTGGCCACCCCTCATAGCCTGGTTCCTCTCTAGGTTTATCCTAGGTTTTGGCCTTTCTAGGGAGTTTTTCCTAGCCACAGTGCTTCTACACCTGCATTGCTTGCTGTTTGGGGTTTTAGGCTGGGTTTCTGTACAGCACTTTGAGATATCCGCTGATGTAAGAAGGGCTATATAAATACATTTGATTTGATTTCACTACCCACCACTGCAACCTGGATGCTCTCGTTGGCTGGCCCTCGCTTCATACTCGTAGGAAAACCCACTGGCTCCAGGTCATCTATAAGTCTTTGCTAGGTAAAGCCCTGCCTTATCTCAGCTCACTGGTCACTGTAGCATGTGCTCCAGCAGGTATATTTCACTGGTCATCCCCAAAGCCAATTCCTCCTTTGGCCGCCTTTCCTTCCAGTTCTCTGCTGCCAATGACTAGAACGAATTGCAAAGTTCACTGAAGCTGGAGACTTATATCTCCCTCACTAACTTTAAATACCAGCTGTCAGAGCAGCTCACAGATCATTGCACCTGTCCATAGCCCATCCAACTACCTCATCCCCATATTGCTATTTTTTTGCACCCCAGTATCTCTACTTGCACATTCATGTTCTGCACATCTATCACTCCTGTGTTTAATTGCTAAATTGTAATTACTTTGCACCTACGGCCTATTTATTGCCTTATCTCCCTAATGTTACCTCATTTACACACACCTTATATAGATTTTCTACATTGTGTTATTGACCATATGTTTGTTTGTCCCATGTGTAACTGTGCTTTTGTTTGTGTTGCACTGCTTTGCTTTATCTTGGACAGGTCGCAGTTGTAAATGAGAACTTGTTCTCAACTGGCCTACCTGGTTAAATAAAAGGTGAAATTTTAAAAAATGTACAATGACCATGCAAAGTAAAAGCTAGTAGTTAGCCGAATGGTTGAGAGTCAGACTCACCTTGCCCGTCTTGTGATCAAACCAGACCAGGGCATGGTTCCGTGACAGAACCTTGCAGTCGAACGTGGCGTTGTTCTGAGCCGGTCGGCACCGGGCCACAGAGCGCCCGATCTTGACTGGCTCGTCCAGGTAGACATGACGTTCCTGAAAAGGGTGTGAATTCGGGCGGCAGGAGAAGAAGGCCAGCGCTGAAGGCATTGGTGATGGCTTGGGAGTGTTACTCCAATCAGCGACGAAAGACAATGTTTCTTGATCCAGAATGACTAACTTCAGTCTTAAATCCTCGACTGTTGTGTTAATAAAAACCATGTAACCTGGCTATTCGCTGTCTGTCTGGCTCTTCTATTTTAAGTTAGGCACTGCTAGCTAGCCATTCATATGGACGTGTTTTCTTCTTTTGATTCAAAGAGACACGTAAAACCTCCTGTATTCATGTAAAAAAAATACAAAATAAATATGTATTTATGGTATGTTTCTACAGAGCTACATTACCTCCAGTGAATGACTAACTACGAGTACGTACAGGCCACAATACAGTACAGCCAAAACCATTTGACGATAGCAACAGTAGCAATGTAGAAAATATTTTCCCACGTCCATCAAAATGTATAGCGAGAGAAAGCGTTATTAATGCCGCGCAAGTTAGCGGCAGGCAGCTAATCTTTAGCCCATCGGATAAATCCAGACAGCTATATTACACAATCTGACCATTGCACGGTTTCCTATCCCTGCCTGCTGATGATACGGCTGGCCATTGAAACACACCCGCTGACAACTTGGTTTAATATGTCATCAATAAGTGGTTTCCCCCCCCCATAGAGGCTGAGTTAACATTAAGTTGTTTATCATACTCACTATGGACGGGTGCTAAAAGAGTGAGTATCTGAGGTCGTTTGCTAGCTAAATGTTTAACTAGCTAATGCAACTTCTAGCCACTCCCGATTTAGGAAGACTAGCAGGCTAATATTTACTTTCAGGGTCCCAGCAACAAATCCTTCTAATCGTGAAGCATAATGTTCCAAACAGGTCCAGAGACACACGCCTTAAAACGACTTATTGTAGAGGTAAGTAGAGCTGGACAGGCCTTGAGCAATAACACTGTTATAAAGAGTAGTTAGCTCTATAGCTAGTTAAGCTAACGCGCTGAGTAACTTGTCATTTAGCTGGAATAAGGAGTCGGGCCTCTTCGGGTGAAAAGTCGTGATCAACTAGCTCTGGAACGGGTGTAATGGTGTTACCTCAGGTAAACTTGTGTTATTTTTGACAAGTAACTAAAAAAACAAACAAGTAGACAATAAACTGGTCTCATTGAAGACTAGGTAGTTCGGTGACTGACAGAGCAGACTCGGGAAACGGAGACAGGTTTGAAGAGTCCCAAGAAAGAAAATTAAAACTGTGTTGCGTCGATGTTAGAAATGTCACTCGAAACACTCTCGACCACGATAAAAAAAAAACGTTTTTAAATTAAAGCTTTCTTCAGTTGAACTGAATATTTCTAACAACTTGCCGTCGTCCGTTAGTATCCGCCGCCATACTCATAACAATATACACCAAACGACCGGACAGCGCAACCGCCAATAGCGTCCGCGACATGCCCAAAACGTCATTGGAGGCGGGAACTTGACAAACAGATTGACAACCTGGGGTCCAATAAAAATAGACATTAATGACACGCTGCAGTGCATGCTTCCGGTTTTCCGTTGTCACTAGTTACCACAAGCACAAAGTCACACTTGGCTAAATAAAAAATAAATAAAAATGTATGAGATCAAAAATGTGCTTTTTGGTTTTAATTTAAGATTAGGGTTATATTTTATATATTTTTAGATGATATTTTTTATACATTTTTTTATTTAAGAAGATGGGAGTGAGCACGGAATGTTGACCACCCCCCTTATTGCTTGTCTACATTTTACTCCCTCCTATGTTTAATATACACACATACATTAATTATTAATTTCGGTGGCCTATCATGACATGAAGTTTGTTCTATGGAAAGTATTTGACTCTGATGTGTTGCCACAGAAACTATTTGTCTCAAGCCACAAAATTAAGGAAATTAGAATGAGAGGGTAGGATTTCGGCAGGGCTATATTCTTGCCTACCGAACCGGCAAGGGGGAACTTTTCGGCACAACACCTGTTCCGCATCCCAGTAAATTAAATGGTGGAGGTATGCCGTACTGGTAAAACAATGAATACAACATGCCTAAAAAACTCTAGGCTGTTGCCTAAGAAATTACATCTGCTTTCACCCCTGACAGCAATAGACAACAAGCTCCAACCAAGCCTGGAAACTACTACAATATCAGTCGTGGAGTGTAATGAGAATACAGCCGTAGTCGATAAAGCCATTTCTAAAGTGGGTGACAGGGTGTCTGAATTTAAAGAATCCCATGCTTTTCTCAGAAGAACACGTCAAACTTCGCGACAAGCTTGACGTTTTGGAAATGCACAGTCGGTAATGTAATCTTCGCGTCATAGGAGTTGATAATGACATCTAACAAGGAAATCCGATGGGTTACATGACAACTTTTCTAACAGAACTTATCCAAACTGAGGATCTTCCTGGTGAACCAGCCGTGGAGAATGCACATCGAATTGGACCCGAAACCATCTAGACATGCTGACAGACCCCTTGATCGTGAGGATGCAGAGGTACCAAATCAAACATCCAATCATACAGCTGTTAAGGAAAAAAGGAGCTATGAACTTTCGTGGGATGAAGGTAAAGTTCTTTCCCGACATGACTGTCGAAACATCCAGAAAGAGAGCCCTGTTCAATCATATCAGAACGCACCTACGTGAGGCAGAAATCCAGAATGGGCTAATTTACTTTCCAAGGAACTACCAAAACCTTTGTTAGCCATCAAGACCTATTACTAGACCTAGGCCTATTTCAACAATTACATCAAACCAACTCTGCATGGGCAAGTAATGACTCACTTGTGGGCATGATAAGGCCTATCTCATAGTTTGCAGCAGCCTACACGCAGACCGGATCATAATGTCCATGTGTGAAACAAACAAACAAATTAAATAACTGGAGTACAAGGCTATATAGTCTTATTATGGATAAAGATATTCTCTCATAAAGTAAATTACTGCCGGTATGATAGTAGATCATTGGTTCATTCAACTCTCATACAGAGCTTTAGGAAAGTATTCAGACCCCTTGACTTTTTCCACATTTTGTTACGTTACAACCTTATTCTAAAGTGTATTAAATAAACAACATTCCTTATCAATCTACACTCAATACCCTATAATAACAAACAAAATGTATTTAAAAAATTAACAACTGAAATATGTACATAAGTTTTCAGACCCTTTGCTATGAGACTCGAAATTGAGCTCAGGTGCATCCTGTTTCCATTGATCATCCTTGAGATGTTTCAACAAGTTGGAGTCCACCTGTGGTAAAGGCACACCCCTGTCTATATAATGTCCCACAGTTGACAGTGCATGTCAGAGAAAAAAACAAGCCATGCGGTCAAAGGAATTGTCCATAGAGCTCCGAGACAGGATTGTGTTAAGGCACAGATCTGGGGAAGGGTGCAGCATTGAAGGTCTCCAAGAACACAGTGGCCTCCATCATTCTTAAATGGAAGAAGTTTGGAACCACCAACACTCTTCCTATAGCTGGCCGACCAAACTGAGCAATCGGGGGCTAAGAGCCCAGGTCAGGAAGGTGACCAAGAACCCAATGGTCACTCTGACAGAGTTCCTCTGTGGAGATGGGAGAATCTTCCAGAAGGACAACCATCTCTGCAGCACTCCACCAATCAGGTCTTTATGGTAGAGTGGCCAGACGGAAGCCACTCATCAGTAACAGGCACATAACAGTCTGCTTGGAGTTTGCCAAAAGGACTCTCAGACCATGAGAAACAAGATTCTCTGGTCTGATGAAACCAAGATTGAACACTTTGTCCTGAATGCCAAGCGTCACGTCGGGAGGAAACCTGGATCCATCCCCACGGTGAAGCATGGTGGTGGCAGCATCATGCTGTGGGGGATGTTTTTCAGGGGCAGGGACTGGGAGACTAGTCAGGCTCGAGGCAAAGATGAACGGAGCAAAGTACAGAGAGATCCTTAATGAAAACCTGCTCTAGAGCACTCAGGACTTCAGACTCTGGTGAAGGTTCACCTTCCAACAGGACAACAACCCTAAGCACACAGCCAAGACAACGCAGGAGTGGCTTCGGGACAAGTCTCTGAATGTCCTTGAGTGGCCCAGCCAGAGCCCGGACTTGAACCCAATCAAACATCTCTAGAGACACCTGAAAATTGTTGTGCAGCAATGCTCCCCATCCAACCTGACAGAGCTTGAGTGTATCTGCAGAGAAGAATGGGAGAAACTCTCCAAATACAGGTGTGCCAAGCTGGTAGCGTCATACCCAAGAAGACTTGAGGCTGTAATCACTGCTAATCTATGAGCATGGTAATACATATGGAAGTGTCTTAGCTAATATATGAGCATGGTAATGCATATGGAAGTCTCTGAGCTGAGTTGCTGTCGCCTTAATCACAACTCTGTTGCATGCGTTAAAGATGCATCAGGCAACCAATGGTTCAGCTCTGAGATTAACAGTATGTTTACTCAGTTCTATAAATGACTATACTCTTTAAAATTCTCAAACCATAACTACCTGCTTGATAAATGCTTAAAACTTTGTCAGATCTTGGAGCATGACAGCTCAATTTTGAACATGCCAATAGCTAGTACGGAAGTAGCTGAATAAATCGATTAATTACCCTCTGGAAAATCTTCAGGGCCAGATGGGTTTCCCCCAGAAGCATTTAAAGTATTTAAGAATAGCCTTGCCTCATTATTAACCAGAATATATTCTCACGCTTAGTGGAATCACTACCTCCGACTCTTCAGAATGCCTCACATACGTTAATAGCCCCAAAAACAAAGACCCGGAAGAGCTTTCTTCCTATATGCCCATTTCCCTACTGAAAGTTGATGAGAGAATCCTTGCCCAGGTCTTAGCTAAAAGATTGGATCCTAGCATCAAGGGTATTGAGACTAAAAAGAAGGAGCATAACATATAAATTATATGCTGATGCTGTATTACTGTTCTTGAATGACCCAAACGAGTCTGTCCCAGCTGTCCTGGAGGACTTTCATTCATTTAGTTCCTTCTCAGAGTATAATATAAACAGTGAAAGCTGTGGCCCTACCATTGGGCATATGTAGGAACCCAGAAAATCCAGTCACATCACCCTTTCAGCTCTCATACAATGGGTTTAAATATTTAGGAATACGGGTTCAATACTGTCATGATGATGTGGTTAAATCTAATCTTAATCAGATTTTGCAACAGATTAAGGATGATTTGACTAGTTGGTTGTCATTGTCACTCCCTTGGTTAGGACATATTGCTGTGATTAAAATGAATGTACTCCCCTGGGTGGTATCAATCCCTTGGTTAGGACATATTGCTGTGATTAAAATGAATCTACAGTTAAAAATTATACAACTGTTTCAAACTACGCCTGTTGTCAGAAGTAAATATGGCCCTGCATGTTTTGGGGAATGTCCCTGGTCATTCAGGGCAGGCAGAGCCCCACCGTTTTGAGCTCCACCTGTTTAGCTAAAAAGGTGTTATTTTGCATGTTATTTTGGCATTCATTCATGTCACATATCAGGGTGCAAACAATGAGTTAATAAAGCTGCATAAAGGCATGGTGTCTTTCTTAATTAAGGCTCCAAAATGCTGTGTTGCAGCCTAGCTCAGTGCTTTATGTGGTGGTGGGGCAGCTAGCGGAAAATACACAGCATAAGGGTTGGTCATCTTCTCTAGTTGCAGCCTGATTGGCTCAGTGTTCTGTCACTCATGGGGACATTACGTCACCGCAAAATCTACAGGGAGAACTAGAAAGTTCAATCCCCTTGGGTGCTGCCATAGATTTACATTATAAGTGTCCATCCAAGAAGTCTCAAGGTCATTGGCCACAGATAAAATGATGTCAAATCACGTTATATCTACCACAGCTTTGATTGGACTGATGACGTAACAGTTTTCTTCTGGGGAAAGAGAGGCGGACCAAAATGCAGCGTGGTTAGTTTTGTCCATCTTTAATAAAGATGAAAATACCACAATCTACAAAACAAGAAACCTAAAAAACCCGAAACAGTCCTATCTGGTGCCACAAACACAAAGACAGGAACAATCACCCACAAAACCCAACACAAAACAGTCCTATCTGGTGCCACAAACACAAAGACAGGAACAATCACCCACAAACCCCAACACAAAACAGGCTACCTAAATATGGTTCCCAATCAGAGACAATGACTAACACCTGCCTCTGATTGAGAACCATATCAGGCCAAACATAGAAATAGACAAACCAGACACACAACATAGAATGCCCACCCAGCTCACGTCCTGACCAACACTAAAACAAGGAAAACACACACGAACGATGGTCAGAACGTGACAGTACCCCGCCTCCCCTCAAGGTGCGGACTCCAAACGCACAACCTAAACCTATAGGGGAGGGTCTGGGTGGGCATCTGTCCGTGGTGGCGGCGCTGGGTGTGGACCCCACTCCATAATTGTCTTAGTCCACCTCCTTAGCGTCCCTTGAGTGGCGACCCTCACCGCTAACCTTGGCCTAGGAACCCTAACAACGGGCCCCACTGGACTGAGGGGCAGCTCCAGACTGAGGGGCAGCTCGGGACTGAGGGGTAGCTCGGGACTGAGAGGAAGCTCAGGCAGGTTGATGTATCTAGAAGATCCTGGCTGACTGGCGATTCCGGCAGATCCTGGTTGATTGGCAGTTCCGGCAGATCCAGGTTGACTGGCGGATCTGGAAGATCCTGGCTGACTGGCGGCTCCTGGCTGACTGGCGGCACTGGTGGCTCATGGCTGACTGGCGGCACTGGTGGCTCATGGCTGACTGGCGGCACTGGCGGCACTGGCGGCTCACGGCTGACTGGCGGCACTGGTGGCTCCTGGCTGACTGGCGGCACTGGCGGTTCCAGGCTGACTGGCTGCACTGGCGGCTCCTGGCTGACTGGCGGCTCCTGGCTAACTGGCGGCACCTGGCTGACTGGCGGCACTGGGCAGATGGGCGGCACTGGGCAGACTGGCGGCACTGGGCAGACAGGCGACTCTGATGGCGCTGGGCAGACGGGTAGCTCAGGCGGCGCTGGGCAGATGGGTAGCTCAGGTGGCGCTGGACAGACGGGACACGCACCTCAGGGCGAATGCCTTGCATACTATGCCAAACCAACAGCCTTTTCTCTATTCTGTCCAATACATCCTCAACACTCTCAGACTCAGCACTCAGCTTCGCCGACAGCTCCAATTCCATCCATGGCTCCTTACGGTAAACAGGGGGAGTTGGCTCAGGTCTGACTCCTGACTCTGCCACACTCTCCCTGTGCCTCCCCCCAAGACATTTTTGGGGCTGCCTCTCGGGCTTCCAGCCGCTCTGCCGTGCTAGCTCCTCCTGCTGCTGCTTTTGCTGCTGCTGCACCTGTTGCTTCTCCTGCTGCTGCTGTTGCTGCTGCCTCTGTTTACCACGCCGCTTGGTCCTTGGTTGGTGGGTGATTCTGTAACGGTTTTCTTCTGGGGAAAGAGAGGCGGACCAAAATGCAGCGTGGTTAGTATGTCCAACTTTAATAAAGATGAAAATACCACAATCTACAAAACAAGAAACGTGAAAAACCTAAACAGTCCTATCTGGTGCCACAAACACAAAGACAGGAACAATCACCCACAAAACCCAACACAAAACAGGCTACCTAAATATGGTTCCCAATCAGAGACAATGACTAACACCTGCCTCTGATTGAGAACCATATCAGGCCAAACATAGAAATAGACAAACCAGACACACAACATAGAATGCCCACCCAGCTCACGTCCTGACCAACACTAAAACAAGGAAAACACACACGAACGATGGTCAGAACGTGACAGTACCCCCCCTCCCCTCAAGGTGCGGACTCCGAACGCACAACCTAAACCTATAGGGGAGGGTCTGATGGTCAGAACGTGAAAGAAAGTCATACGAAGTGTATGTTGTGTAGTAAGCTGTTACTATCCCATGTGCTTTACCCTAATCATTTGGTCCCTTTCCCCCCTCAGAATTTAGCCAACTGTTCTGACTTGGTGGTGCACATGTAGCCCATAGCTTGTTTTAGAGAAATGTAATTGTTGAATATTGTAAGAGCTTTCATTGTCTGCTGATATGCCTCCATCTTGGTGTACAGGGAGAATACTCTAAGAACGGCCCATGTTCGGAATTCTGTCGCTGTACATTTCAAAAGTGCTGAACAAATGTTTATATTGACTATGTCGGTCTTAGCTCTCTCAGTAATGCCTTAATCGAAATTAAGTATTGCCTCTTATCCACCACATTTGTTTAATCAAGTCAGCCATATGAGCTATGTTTTTTTTAAAGGCAGTAAATGAGGCTGAATAAACCGTTTTGCAGCCAGATGAGGCTGATAGCCAGGTGTTGCAGTGGTAAGGATTCACTACATTTACATATATAGTAACCCCAGGTGTAAACTAGTAAATAATGTCTACTTCTCAGAAAATATTAAACTGTCAAGAGGAGTAAAACAAGGTTGTCCCCTATCAGCGTATCTATTTATTATGGCCATTAAAATCAGATCCAACAATAATATCAAGGGGAAATCCCAGACTTAAAAACAAATGTGTCATTGTACGCTTACAAATCCTATTTTCTCTTAAATCCACAATCTGGATTCCTGCACAGCCTCATAGAGGAGCTATACTGAACAAAAAATGTGAGCTGCAGATCCTCTCCTTGTCCTCGTGTCCATCCTCATGAAGTTATGCAGGACACAGGTAGCCTTCACACACCTGAATTCCCCCATGAGGCAGTCCCAAATGGCCCTGGTAACACTCGCAGCAATGCACCCAACCTTGCAGTGCCCTACGCGGCAACTGTAGGCAATCGTTTTGACGGAGTCTCCAGTTGCAAAGTATCTGTAGGGATATGGAAGATAATGTCATTATTAGACTTTATTATTATTATTTATTTATTTATTTATTTATTATTTATTATTATTATTATTATATTACATCACCAGGTCAGTGGATTACTAAAGTATAATATCCCTGATAACAAATCAGGATAACATTGGATTGATAGATGCATGTGCACACAACACATGTGCATGTGACAATAACAGGATCATATCAAGGATCAGAAATACCACTGGAAGCTTGATGATGAGTAGATCATTTGAATCAACTGTGCAGTGCTGAGGCAACAACAACAATGTGCCCCTTTGAGTCCCCAGAACCAGGACTGAGAACTGCTGCAGACAGGCTTTCACAGCTCTCTGTATCTGAGGACAGAAAACATCACAAGAAACAGACTTCATTATACTCAAATTAGACGGCACTGAATATTATGTTATTATTATCTCTGTCGTCACTTCTAGGGACAGGAACTACACAAGTACCTGCCCTTTCCAGAATAGCTCTCACTTTGACAGTTGGTGCTGCTAACCTTTCACCCATCATGGCTGTTCGCTAGCTATGTACAAATGCATTTGGAGTTTGTTTTACAGTGATCAATACATTATGATAGCTAGCTAATATGAAGTTAGCTAGCTAAGATAATTAAACATCACCAGCTATCTATACAGTGTGTCTTTTTTAAATTGAACTAGGCAAGTCAGTTAAGAACAAATTCTTATTTACTATGGTGGCCTACCAAAAGGCAAAAGGCCTCCCGCAGGGGGCTGGGATTTAAATTAAAATAAATTAAATAAAAATATAGAACAAAACACTCACCACAACAAGAGAGACAACACAACACTACATAAAGAGAGACCTAAGACAACAACAATATAGCATGGCAGTAACACATGACAACACAGCATGGCAGTAACACATGACAACACAGCATGGCAGTAACACAGACTGACAACAACATCATAGCAACACAACATGGTAGCAGCACCAAACAGGGTACAAACATTATTGGGCCCAGACAACAGCACAAAGAGCAAGAAGGTAGAGACAACAATACATCACGCAAAGCAGCCACAACTGTCAGTAAGAGTCCATGATTGTGTCTTTGAATGAAGAGATTGAGATAAAACTGTAAAGTTGGTTAGATAGCTAGCTAGCTACGTGAGTTTAAATATATTTGGCTAAGGTGTATGTGAACTTCTGACTTCAACCATAAATATATATACACATACACACGGAGTATACAAAACATTAAGAACACCTGCTCTTTCCTTGACAGACTGACCAGGTGAATCCATGATGATTTATTGATGTAATTTGTTAAAGCCACTTCAAATCAGTGTAGATGAAGGGGAGGAGACAGGTTACAGAATGATTTTTAAGCCTTCAGACATTTATTTTATCTAACTAGGCAAGCCAGTTAAGAACATTAAGAACAAAGTTAAGAACAAATTCTTATTTTCAATGACGGCCTAGGAACACTGCCTGTTCCTTTCGGTTACTAGTCCAACGCTCTAACCACTAGGCTACCCTGCTGCCCCAAAACATGTATTGTGTATATGTGTCATTCAGAGGGCAAGACAAAACGTTTAAGTGCCTTTTTTTTACCCCTTTTTCTCCCCAATGTCGTGGTATCCAATTGTTGTAGTAGCTACTATCTTGTCTCATCACTACAACTCCCGTACGGGCTCGAAGGTTGAAAGTCATGCGTCCTCCGATACACAACCCAACCAAGCCGCACTGCTTCTTAACACAGCTCCCTCCAACCTGGAGGAGGAAACACCATGCACCGAGCCCGGCCTGCCACAGGAGTCGCTGGTGCGTGATGAGACAAGGATTTCCCTGCCGGACAAACCCTCCATAACCCAGACGACGCTAGGCCAATTGTGTGTCGCCCCACGGACCTCCCGGTCGCAGCCGGTTACGACAGAGCCTGGGCGCAAACCCAGAGTATCTGGTGGCGCAGCTGGCGCTGCAGTACAGCGCCCTTAGCCACTGCACCACCCGGCAGGCCCTGGTTTAAGTGCCTTTGAACAGGGTATGGTAGTAGGTGCCTTTGAACAGGGTATGGTAGTAGGTGCCTTTGAACAGGGTCTGGTAGTAGGTGTCTTTGAACAGGGTCTGGTAGTAGGTGCCTTTGAACAGGGTCTGGTAGTAGGTGCCTTTGAACAGGGTAGTAGGTGCCTTTGAACAGGGTATGGTAGTAAGTGCCTTTGAACAGGGTATGGTAGTAGGTGCCTTTGAACAGGGTATGGTAGTAGGTGCCTTTGAACAGGGTCTGGTAGTAGGTGTCTTTGAACAGGGTCTGGTAGTAGGTGCCTTTGAACAGGGTCTGGTAGTAGGTGCCTTTGAACAGGGTAGTAGGTGCCTTTGAACAGGGTATGGTAGTAAGTGCCTTTGAACAGGGTATGGTAGTAGGTGCCTTTGAACAGGGTATGGTAGTAGGTGCCTTTGAACAGGGTAGTAGGTGCCTTTGAACAGGGTATGGTAGTAGGTGCCTTTGAACAGGGTCTGGTAGTAGGTGCCTTTGAACAGGGTATGGTAGTAGGTGCCTTTGAACAGGGTCTGGTAGTAGGTGCCTTTGAACAGGGTCTGGTAGTAGGTGCCTTTGAACAGGGTCTGGTAGTAGGTGCCTTTGAACAGGGTATGGTAGTAGGTGCCTTTGAACAGGGTCTGGTAGTAGGTGCCTTTGAACAGGGTATGGTAGTAGGTGCCTTTGAACAGGGTATGGTAGTAGGTGCCTTTGAACAGGGTCTGGTAGTAGGTGCCTTTGAACAGGGTATGGTAGTAGGTGCCTTTGAACAGGGTATGGTAGTAGGTGCCTTTGAACAGGGTCTGGTAGTAGGTGCCTTTGAACAGGGTATGGTAGTAGGTGTCTTTGAACAGGGTCTGGTAGTAGGTGCCTTTGAACAGGGTCTGGTAGTAGGTGCCTTTGAACAGGGTCTGCTAGTAGGTGCCTTTGAACAGGGTCTGGTAGTAGGTGCCTTTGAACAGGGTAGTAGGTGCCTTTGAACAGGGTATGGTAGTAGGTGCCTTTGAACAGGGTCTGGTAGTAGGTGTCTTTGAACAGGGTATGGTAGTAGGTGCCTTTGAACAGGGTATGGTAGTAGGTGCCTTTGAACAGGGTATGGTAGTAAGTGCCTTTGAACAGGGTATGGTAGTAGGTGCCTTTGAACAGGGTATGGTAGTAGGTGCCTTTGAACAGGGTAGTAGGTGCCTTTGAACAGGGTATGGTAGTAGATGCCTTTGAACAGGGTCTGGTAGTAGGTGCCTTTGAACAGGGTATGGTAGTAGGTGCCTTTGAACAGGGTCTGGTAGTAGGTGCCTTTGAACAGGGTCTGGTAGTAGGTGCCTTTGAACAGGGTCTGGTAGTAGGTGCCTTTGAACAGGGTATGGTAGTAGGTGCCTTTGAACAGGGTCTGGTAGTAGGTGCCTTTGAACAGGGCCTGGTAGTAGGTGCCTTTGAACAGGGTATGGTAGTAGGTGCCTTTGAACAGGGTATGGTAGTAGGTGCCTTTGAACAGGGTCTGGTAGTAGGTGCCTTTGAACAGGGTATGGTAGTAGGTGCCTTTGAACAGGGTCTGGTAGTAGGTGCCTTTGAACAGGGTCTGCTAGTAGGTGCCTTTGAACAGGGTCTGGTAGTAGGTGCCTTTGAACAGGGTCTGGTAGTAGGTGCCTTTGAACAGGGTCTGGTAGTAGGTGCCTTTGAACAGGGTCTGGTAGTAGGTGCCAGGCGAACCGGTTAGTGTCAAGAAATGCAATGCTGCTAGGTTTTTCACGCTCAATAATTTCCTGTGTGTATCAAGTACGGTCCACCAACCAACGTACATCCAGCCAACTGGACAACTGTGGGAAGCATTGGAGTCAACATGGGACAGCATCTCATGTTGGAATGCTTTCAACACCTTGTCGAATTCATGCCCTGACGAATTCAGGCTCTTCTGAGTGAAGGTCTGTACCACCACATGACCAGCAGATGGCAGTGTTAACCCTATTCTGTCTTGTCTAGTCCATCACAGGAAGGTGTTCCTAATGTCTGGTAAACTCAGTGTATGCTGTATCAGTATTGCTATACTGAACAAAAATAAACACAACATGCAACAATTTAAAATATTTTAAAGAGTTACAGTTCATATCAGGAAATCAGTCAAAATAAATGAATTTGGCTCTAATCTATGGATTTCTCATGACTGGGCAGGGGTGGAGCCATGGGTGGGCCTACGAGGGCATAGGGCTACCCACTTGGCAGCCAGGCCCAGCCAATCAGAATGAGTTTTTCCCCACAAAAGGGGTTTATAACAGACATTTCTGCGGTCAGCATGCCAATTGTACACTTCCTTGTGTGACAAAACAGAATATTTTAAAGTAGCCTTTTAATGTCCCCTGAACAAGGTGCACCTGTGTAATGATCATGCTGTTTAATCAGCTTCTTGATATGCCACACCTGTCAAGTGGATGAATTATCTTGGCAAAGGACAAATGCTCACTAACAGCGATAAACAAATTTGTGTTCAAAATTTGAGAGAAATAAACTTTTTGTACGAATGGAAAATGTATGGGATTTTTTAAATTTCAGCTCAAGGTAACATGAGACAAAGACTTTAAATGTGGCACATACTTACATGGCAGTTAATTAGGTACCCCGCCTTCCTGGGCTTTTCACTCACGACAGTGTCTAACACTGTGCCTGGCTCTAACCCTGGTCACAACCATAGCACCTAACCGTGACCCTGACTAACCCTGGTCACAACCATAACACCTAACCATGTCCCTGACTCTAACCCCAGTCACAACCATAACACCTAACCATGCCCCTGACTAACCCCAGTCACAACCATAACACACTAACAATGACCCTGCCTCTAACCCCAGCCTAACACATTGTGTGTGGACATCTAACCACTTTAGCCCATAGAGTACTAGCAATACAAACCGATTGTCAAAGCTAGCTAAAGCTAACCAGCTACGTTTAATATTAATTATCTAGCTAACATTAGGCTATAACTAGCAATGGAAATGACTTTTTGAGATAATATTACAACACAGATCATGCACATAACATTAGCAGGCGAGCTAACAGTACACTTTAACTTGGGGCCTTTTGTTTAGACATGTAGCCAGCTAGCTAGCTAAAGAATTAACCATAATCTCAATCCATAGAGTACTAGCAATACAAATCGAAGCTGTGTACGAATACTCATACTAACCACACTAACAATACTATTTGTGACGTAAATTGAGTATGTAGAGAATGCTTATTGGTCATAGCATACTACTGACAATAGAGCTAGTATGCCAAAAGTTCCCGGATGTCATTCTACATTTGCCAAAGTACAAATTAAACAAGCAGTGGACACTATTTCTGTGCTTTTAGGGCCCATAATGCAATTCATAAAATGGCCGTGGCTTCACAACGTTTTCAGATCTGAAGAAAATGGCAGAAAATATGCAGGCGAAATCAGACTTGATACAATGGAACTTCGGAGCCAGACACCTGCCAAAGGATTTATAGCTGGAGTCTCGTTGGATCACATTGTAGACCTTACTGTGAAATGCTTACTTTACTAACCCATAACCAACAATGCAGTTCAATAAATAGAGTTAAGAAAATACTTACTAAATATATGCCATTTAGCAGACGCTTTTATCCAAAGCGACTTACAGTCATGTGTGCATACATTCTACGTATGGGTGGTCCCGGGAAATAAAGTGAAGTGGAAAAAAATGTTTTTAAAGAAAGAAAAAGTAACACAACAAAATCACATAACAATAACGAGGCTATATGCAGGGGTGCCAGTACGAAGTCAATGTGCGGGGATACAGGTTAGTCGAGGTCATTTGTAAAGTGACTATGCATAGATAATAAACAGCTTGTAACAGCAGTGTAAAAATAAAGGGTGGGGTGGGGTCGATGTAAATAGTCCGGTGGCCATTTGATCAATTGTTCAGCAAACGTATGGCTTGGGGGTAGAATCTGTTAAGGAGCCAATTTGGTCCTAGCTCGCATCCGCTACAAGACCATGGTGCTTGCCTACGGAGCTGTGATGGGAACGGCACCTCAGTACCTCCAGGCTCTGATCAGGCCCTACACCCAAACAAGGGCACTGCGTTCATCCACCTCTGGCCTGCTCGCCTCCCTACCACTGAGGAAGTACAGCTCCCGCTCTGCCCAGTCAAAACTGTTCGCTGCCCTGGCCCCCCCAATGGTGGAACAAACTCCCTCACGACGCCAGGACAGCGGAGTCAATCACCACCTTCCGGAGACACCTGAAACCCCACCTCTTTAAGGAATACCTAGGATAGGATAAGTAATCCCTCTCACCCCCCCCCCCCCTTAAGTTTTAGATGCACTATTGTAAAGTGACTGTTCCACTGGATGTCATAAGGTGAATGCACCAATTTGTAAGTCGCTCTGGATAAGAGCGTCTGCTAAATGACTTAAATGTAATGTAAATGACACTCCGGTACCGCTTGAGAGAACAGTCTATGACTTGGGTGACTGGAGTCTGACATTTTTTTTGGGCATTCCTCTTACACCGCCTAGTATATAGGTCCTGGATGTTAGGAAGCTTGGCCCCAGTGATGTACTGGGCCGTACCCACTAACTGTCATGTTTGTCATTTATTATCATGTCTTGTCCCTGTGCTCCCCATGCTATTCGTTTCCCTCTGCTGGTCTTATTTGGTTCTTTCCCTCCTTCTATCCCTCTCTCTCCCCCTCCCTCTCTCACTCTCTCGCTCTCTCTTCTCTCTATCGTTCCGTTCCTGCTCCCAGCTGTTCCTATTCCCCTAATCATCATTTAGTCTTCCCACACCTGTTCCCGATCCTTTCCCCTGATTAGAGTCCCTATTTATTCCTTTGTGATCCGTTCCTGTCCCGTCGGTTCCTTGTATTGTATTCACCATGCTGTGATTGCGTTTCGCCCTGTCCTGTCGTGTTTTTGCTGTGATTGTGTATCGCCCTGTCCTGTCGTGTTTTTTTGCCTTCATCAGATGCTGCGTGTGAGCAGGTGTCTCTGTCGACTACGGCCTGCGCCTACCCGAAGCGACCTGCAGTCTGTGGCCGCTTCTCCAGTTATTTCCCCTCTACAAGTCTAGAGGATTTCTGTTATTCCCTGTTTTGGATTTAAATAAACTCTGTTTCTGTTAAGTCGCTTTTGGGTCCTCTTTCACCGGCATGACAGAAGGAACCGACCAAGGAATGGACCCAGCGACTACAGACGCTCGTTACACTGCCGTCAGGATCCAAGGAGCCATGCTCGGCAGACACGAGCAGGAATTGTCTGCTGCTCGCCATGCCGTGGAGAACCTGGCCGCTCAGGTTTCCGACCTCTCTGGACAGTTCCAGAGTCTACGTCTCGTGCCACCTGTTACTTCCTGGCCTGCCGAGCCTCCAGAACCTAGGGTTAATAACCCACCTTGCTACTCCGGGCAGCCCACTGAGTGTCGCTCCTTTCTCACGCAGTGTGAGATTGTGTTCTCTCTCCAACCCAACACATACTCTAGAGAGAGAGCTCGGGTTGCTTACGTCATTTCACTCCTTACTGGCCGGGCTCGAGAATGGGGCACAGCTATCTGGGAGGCAAGGGCTGATTGCTCTAACAAATTCCAGAACTTTAAAGAGGAGATGATTCGGGTTTTTGACCGTTCAGTTTTTGGTAGGGAGGCTTCTAGGGCCCTGGCTTCCTTATGCCAAGGTGAACGGTCCATAACGGATTATTCTATTGAGTTTCGCACTCTTGCTGCCTCTAGTGAGTGGAACGAGCCGGCGCTGCTCGCTCGTTTTCTGGAGGGACTCCACGCAGTGGTTAAGGATGAGATTCTCTCCCGGGAGGTTCCATCAGATGTGGATTCTTTGATTGCTCTCGCCATCCGCATAGAACGACGGGTAGATCTTCGTCACCGGGCTCGTGGAAGAGAGCTCGCATCAACGGTGTTTCCCTGCTCCGCATCGCAACCATCTCCCTCCTCTGGCTTTGAGACTGAGCCCATGCAGCTGGGAGGGATTCGCATCTCGAATAAGGAGAGGGAATGGAGGATCACCAACCGCCTGTGCCTCTATTGCGGAGTTGCTGGACATTTTGTTAATTCATGTCCAGTAAGAGGCCAGAGCCCATCAGTAAGCGGAGGGCTACTGGTGAGCGCTACTACTCAGGTCCCTTCATCTAGATCTTGTACTACTATGTCGGTCCATCTACGCTGGACCGGTTCGGGTGCTACATGCAGTGCTTTGATTGACTCTGGGGCTGAGGGTTGTTTCATGGACGAAGCATGGGCTCGGAAACATAACATTCCTTTCAGACCGTTAGACAGGCCTACGCCCATGTTTGCCTTAGATGGTAGTCATCTTCCCAGTATCAAATTTGAGACACTACCTTTAACTCTCACAGTATCTGGTAACCACAGTGAGACTATTTCTTTTTTGATTTTCCGTTCACCGTTTACACCTGTTGTTTTGGGTCATCCCTGGCTTGTATGTCATAATCCTTCTATTAATTGGTCTAGTAATTCTATCCTATCCTGGAACGTTTCTTGTCATGTGAAGTGTTTAATGTCTGCCATCCCTCCCGTTTCTTCTGTCCCTACTTCTCAGGAGGAACCTGGCGATTTGACAGGAGTGCCGGAGGAATATCATGATCTGCGCACGGTCTTCAGTCGGTCCCGAGCCAACTCCCTTCCTCCTCACCGGTCGTATGATTGTAGTATTGATCTCCTTCCGGGGACCACTCCTCCTCGAGGTAGACTATACTCTCTGTCGGCTCCCGAACGTAAGGCTCTCGAGGATTATTTGTCTGTGTCTCTTGACGCCGGTACCATAGTGCCTTCTTCTTCTCCGGCCGGGCGGGGTTCTTTTTGTTAAAAAGAAGGACGGTACTCTGCGCCCCTGCGTGGATTATCGAGGGCTGAATGACATAACGGTTAAGAATCGTTATCCGCTTCCCCTTATGTCATCAGCCTTCGAGATTCTGCAGGGAGCCAGGTGCTTTACTAAGTTGGATCTTCGTAACGCTTACCATCTCGTGCGCATCAGAGAGGGGGACGAGTGGAAAACGGCGTTTAACACTCCGTTAGGGCATTTTGAGTACCGGGTTCTGCCGTTCGGTCTCGCCAATGCGCCAGCTGTTTTTCAGGCATTAGTTAATGATGTTCTGAGAGACATGCTGAACATTTTTGTTTTTGTCTATCTTGACGATATCCTGATTTTTTCTCCGTCACTCGAGATTCATGTTCAGCACGTTCGACGTGTTCTACAGCGCCTTTTAGAGAATTGTCTCTACGTAAAGGCTGAGAAGTGCTCTTTTCATGTCTCCTCCGTTACTTTTCTCGGTTCCGTTATTTCCGCTGAAGGCATTCAGATGGATTCCGCTAAGGTCCAAGCTGTCAGTGATTGGCCCGTTCCAAGGTCACGTGTCGAGTTGCAGCGCTTTTAGGTTTCGCTAATTTCTATCGGCGTTTCATTCGTAATTTCGGTCAAGTTGCTGCCCCTCTCACAGCTCTTACTTCTGTCAAGACGTGTTTTAAGTGGTCCGGTTCCGCCCAGGAGCTTTTGATCTTCTAAAAGAACGTTTTACGTCCGCTCCTATCCTCGTTACTCCTGACGTCACTAGACAATTCATTGTCGAGGTTGACGCTTCAGAGGTAGGCGTGGGAGCCATCCTATCCCAGCGCTTCCAGTCTGACGATAAGGTTCATCCTTGCGCTTATTTTTCTCATCGCCTGTCGCCATCTGAGCGCAACTATGATGTGGGTAACCGTGAACTGCTCGCCATCCGCTTAGCCCTAGGCGAATGGCGACAGTGGTTGGAGGGGGCGACCGTTCCTTTTGTCGTTTGGACAGACCATAAGAACCTTGAGTACATCCGTTCTGCCAAACGACTTAATGCCCGTCAAGCTCGTTGGGCGTTGTTTTTCGCTCGTTTCGAGTTTGTGATTTCTTACCGTCCGGGTAGCAAGAACACCAAGCCTGATGCCTTATCCCGTCTGTTTAGTTCTTCTGTGGCTTCTACTGATCCCGAGGGGATTCTTCCTTATGGGCGTGTTGTCGGGTTAACAGTCTGGGGAATTGAAAGACAGGTTAAGCAAGCACTCACGCACACTGCGTCGCCGCGCGCTTGTCCTAGTAACCTCCTTTTCGTTCCTGTTTCCACTCGTCTGGCTGTTCTTCAGTGGGCTCACTCTGCCAAGTTAGCTGGTCATCCCGGTGTTCGAGGCACTCTTGCGTCTATTCGCCAGCGCTTTTGGTGGCCGACTCAGGAGCGTGACACGCGCCGTTTCGTGGCTGCTTGTTCGGACTGCGCGCAGACTAAGTCGGGTAACTCTCCTCCTGCCGGTCGTCTCAGACCGCTCCCCATTCCTTCTCGACCATGGTCTCACATTGCCTTAGACTTCATTACCGGTCTGCCTTTGTCTGCGGGGAAGACTGTGATTCTGACGGTTGTCGATAGGTTCTCTAAGGCGGCACATTTCATTCCCCTCGCTAAACTTCCTTCCGCTAAGGAGACGGCACAAATCATTATTGAGAATGTATTCAGAATTCATGGCCTCCCGTTAGACGCCGTTTCAGACAGAGGCCCGCAATTCACGTCACAGTTTTGGAGGGAGTTCTGTCGTTTGATTGGTGCGTCCGTCAGTCTCTCTTCCGGGTTTCATCCCCAGTCTAACGGTCAAGCAGAGAGGGCCAATCAGACGATTGGTCGCATACTACGCAGCCTTTCTTTCAGAAACCCTGCGTCTTGGGCAGAACAGCTCCCCTGGGCAGAATACGCTCACAATTCGCTTCCTTCGTCTGCTACCGGGTTATCTCCGTTTCAGAGTAGTCTGGGTTACCAGCCTCCTCTGTTCTCATCCCAGCTTGCCGAGTCCAGCGTTCCCTCCGCTCAAGCGTTTGTCCAACGTTGTGAGCGCACCTGGAGGAGGGTGAGGTCTGCACTTTGCCGTTACAGGGCACAGACGGTGAGAGCCGCCAATAAACGCAGGATTAAGAGTCCAAGGTATTGTTGCGGCCAGAGAGTGTGGCTTTCCACTCGCAACCTTCCTCTTACGACAGCTTCTCGTAAGTTGACTCCGCGGTTCATTGGTCCGTTCCGTGTCTCCCAGGTCGTCAATCCTGTCGCTGTGCGACTGCTTCTTCCGCGACATCTTCGTCGCGTCCATCCTGTCTTCCATGTCTCCTGTGTTAAGCCCTTTCTTCGCACCCCGTTCGTCTTCCCTCCCCCTCTCCCGTCCTTGTCGAGAGCGCACCTATTTACAAGGTACATAAGATCATGGACATGCGTTCTCGGGGACGGGGTCACCAATACCTAGTGGATTGGGAGGGTTACGGTCCTGAGGAGAGGAGTTGGGTTCCGTCTCGGGACGTGCTGGACCGTTCACTCATCGATGATTTCCTCCGTTGCCGCCAGGATTCCTCCTCGAGTGCGCCAGGAGGCGCTCGGTGAGTGGGGGTACTGTCATGTTTGTCATTTATTATCATGTCTTGTCCCTGTGCTCCCCATGCTATTCGTTTCCCTCTGCTGGTCTTATTTGGTTCTTTCCCTCCTTCTATCCCTCTCTCTCCCCCTCCCTCTCTCACTCTCTCGCTCTCTCTTCTCTCTATCGTTCCGTTCCTGCTCCCAGCTGTTCCTATTCCCCTAATCATCATTTAGTCTTCCCACACCTGTTCCCGATCCTTTCCCCTGATTAGAGTCCCTATTTATTCCTTTGTGATCCGTTCCTGTCCCGTCGGTTCCTTGTATTGTATTCACCATGCTGTGATTGCGTTTCGCCCTGTCCTGTCGTGTTTTTGCTGTGATTGTGTATCGCCCTGTCCTGTCGTGTTTTTTTGCCTTCATCAGATGCTGCGTGTGAGCAGGTGTCTCTGTCGACTACGGCCTGCGCCTACCCGAAAAGCGACCTGCAGTCTGTGGCCGCTTCTCCAGTTATTTCCCCTCTACAAGTCTAGAGGATTTCTGTTATTCCCTGTTTTGGATTTAAATAAACTCTGTTTCTGTTAAGTCGCTTTTGGGTCCTCTTTCACCGGCATGACACTAACCCTCTGTAATGCCTTGCGTTCGGAGGTTGAGCAGTTGCTATACCAGGCAGTGATACAACCAGTTAGGATGCTCTCGATGTTGCAGCTGCAGAACTTTTTTGAGGATCTGGGAACCCATGCCAAATCTTTTCAATTTCCTGAGGAGGAAAAGTTGTTGTCGTGCCCTCTTCACAACTGTCTTGGTGTGTTTGGACCATGATAGATGGTTGGTGATGTGGACACCAAGGAACTTGAAACTCTCGACCCGCTCCACTTCAGCCCCATCAATGTTAATGGGGGCCTGTTCGGCCCTCCTTTTCCTGTTGTCCACGATCATCTCCTTTGTCTTTCTCAGATTGAGGGAGAGGTTGTTGTCCTGACACCACATGGCCAGGTCTCTGACCTCCTCCCTATAGGCTGTCTCATCGTTGTCAGTGATCAGTCTTAACACTGTTGTGTCGTCAGCAAACGTAATGATGGTGTGGGAGTCGCAGTTAGCCATGCAGTCATGGGTGAACAGGGAGTACAGAAGGGGACTAAGCACGCACCCCTGAGGGGCCCCAGTGTTGAGGATCAGCGTGGCAGATGTGTTGTTGCCTACCCTTACCACCTGGGGGCAGAGTCCAGGATCCAGCTGCAGAGGGAGGTGTTTAGTCCCAGGAACCTTAGTTTAGTGATGAGCTTTTGTGGGCACTGTGGTGTTAAACACTGAGCTGTAGTCGATGAACAGCATTCTCACATAGGTGTTCCTTTTGACCAGGTGGGAAAGGGCAGTGTAGAGTGAGGTTAAGGTTGTTGTATTTGGCGCATGTGACAAATAAACTTTGATTTGATTTGACCTGCTGAAAGACAGAAACACCTGCTGAATGACAGAAACACCTGCTGAATGACAGAAACACCGAGCTGAAAGACAGAAACACCTGCTGAATGACAGAAACACCTGCTGAAAGACAGAAACACCGAGCTGAAAGACAGAAACACCTGCTGAATGACAGAAACACCGAGCTGAATGACAGAAACACCTGCTGAATGACAGAAACACCTGCTAAAAGACAGAAACACCTGCTGAATGACAGAAACACCTGCTGAAAGACAGAAACACCGAGCTGAAAGACAGAAACACCTGCTGAATGACAGAAACACCTGCTGAAAGACAGAAACACCTGCTGAATGACAGAAACACCTGCTGAAAGACAGAAACACCTGCTGAATGACAGAAACACCTGCTGAATGACAGAAACACCTGCTGAAAGACAGAAACACCGAGCTGAAAGACAGAAACACCTGCTGAATGACAGAAACACCTGCTGAAAGACAGAAACACCGAGCTGAAAGACAGAAACACCTGCTGAATGACAGAAACACCGAGCTGAATGACAGAAACACCTGCTGAATGACAGAAACACCTGCTAAAAGACAGAAACACCTGCTGAATGACAGAAACACCTGCTGAATGACAGAAACACCTGCTGAATGACAGAAACACCTGCTGAAAGACAGAAACACCTGCTGAATGACAGAAACACCTGCTGAAAGACAGAAACACCGAGCTGAAAGACAGAAACACCTGCTGAATGACAGAAACACCTGCTGAAAGACAGAAACACCTGCTGAAAGACAGAAACACCTGCTGAATGACAGAAACACCTGCTGAATGACAGAAACACCTGCTGAAAGACAGAAACACCTGCTGAAAGACAGAAACACCTGCTGAATGACAGAAACACCTGCTGAATGACAGAAACACCTGCTGAAAGACAGAAACACCGAGCTGAAAGACAGAAACACCTGCTGAATGACAGAAACACCTGCTGAAAGACAGAAACACCTGCTGAAAGACAGAAACACCTGCTGAATGACAGAAACACCTGCTGAATGACAGAAACACCTGCTGAAAGACAGAAACACCTGCTGAATGACAGAAACACCTGCTGAAAGACAGAAACACCGAGCTGAAAGACAGAAACACCTGCTGAATGACAGAAACACCTGCTGAAAGACAGAAACACCTGCTGAAAGACAGAAACACCTGCTGAATGACAGAAACACCTGCTGAATGACAGAAACACCTGCTGAAAGACAGAAACACCTGCTGAAAGACAGAAACACCTGCTGAATGACAGAAACACCTGCTGAAAGACAGAAACACCTGCTGAAAGACAGAAACACCTGCTGAATGACAGAAACACCTGCTGAATGACAGAAACACCGAGCTGAAAGACAGAAACACCTGCTGAATGACAGAAACACCTGCTGAATGACAGAAACACCTGCTGAATGACAGAAACACCTGCTGAATGACAGAAACACCTGCTGAAAGACAGAAACACCTGCTGAATGACAGAAACACCTGCTGAAAGACAGAAACACCGAGCTGAAAGACAGAAACATACAGGGACATATAGACTGTTGTACAGGACCACGTCCTCGGAAATCACATTCATGGTAAATGAGCAGAATCAATCTTAATCTGAAAAGCAGCAATGTCAATAGTAACACAACTTCACATCCCATGATTTACCTGTCATTGAGCCAGTCAGCCAGCCAGCCAGCCAGCCAGTCAGCCAGTCAGTCAACCAGCCAGCCAGCCAGCCAGCCAGCCAGCCAGTCAACCAGCCAGCCAGCCAGTCAGTCAACCAACCAGCCAGCCAGCCAGCCAGCCAGCCAGCCAGCCAGCCAGTCAACCAGCCAGCCAGCCAGCCAGCCAGCCAGCCAGCCAGCCAGTCAACCAGCCAGTCAGCCAGCCAGCCATCCAGTCAGTCAGCCAGTCAGTCAACCAGCCAGTCAGCCAGCCAGCCAGCCAGCCAGCCAGCCTGCCAGCCAGTCAACCAGCCAGCCAGTCAGTCAGCTAGCCAGTCAGCCAGTCAGTCAGCCAGTCAGCCAGCCAGTCAGTCAACCAGCCAGCCAGTCAGCCAGCCAGCCAGCCAGTCAACCAGCCAGCCAGCCAGCCAGCCAGCCAGCCAGCCAGTCAGTCAGTCAACCAGCCAGTTAGTCAGTCAGCCAGTCAGCCAGCCAGTCAATCAATCAACCAGCCAGCCAGCCAGCCAGCCAGCCAGCCAGTTAGTCAGTCAGTCAGTCAACCAGCCAGCCAGGCAGCCAGCCAGTTAGTCAGTCAGCCAGTCAGTCAGTCAGTCAACCAGGCAGCCAGCAAGCCAGTCAGTTAGTCAGTCAGCTAGTCAGTCAGCCAGTCAACCAGCCAGTCATTCAGCCAGTCAGTCAGCCATTCAATGAGTCAGCCAGTCACCTCTGACCATCTCTCTTTGATCTGAAATGAGGCCAGACAGTTTCGGCACATTACAAAAACGTGCACACAGTGTGATATGAAACACCCAGACACATCCTGCATATAGAGAGAACATCAGACTAAACTTTGCATGTTAGGAAGATTTGAAACCTGAATAGTCTGAACAACCAAAAGCATACCTCACCTCGTACGAAAACACAATCCTCATTCCCGGAGGTGTTCACTCCATACTGTACTTTGAAAGCCCAAGGTTTCAGAGCAGATGTGATTTGATGACGTGTGAGAACAGAGAGTGAGTGTGTGTATGTGTTAGTTTAATTAGTCTTTAAATGCTCAGAAAAACAGGAGAGTGACTCCGACTCACACAATCTGAATCTAAAGCATAACAACATACTGTAATATTTTATTTTCCATTTTGAGCTACT